>NC_056725.1:904563707-904616207 GCF_019279795.1 Protopterus annectens | reverse complement strand
CCACATCAGTAAGTGACTGCCAGTCTGATATTGCATATCACGCATGGTGCACAATCACTGTCACATGGCGGGTGTCTGCAGGGTACTGTGCATATCTATCAGTATGTAAACACTTGTCAGCTTCTTGAGCAGTTGAGAGAGTCCCATCATCCTGCTCCCTCTTACTTCTGCACTGTGTGTGCTCTTGTACAGCAGATGTTAATGATGCAATGCACATCGGAATGCTGATGGCGTTCAGGACCCCCTACTAACACACTTTGGCCAGGTTTCTGCTGCAGCTTGGACTGCACTGTGATTGTTTTCCTTTTCTTGTTTGTTTAAGCAGAGAGCCCCACTTGCAGTTGTGGATTATCCACATGTATTAGCAGGTAAAGGTGGGACAGCCACTGGGCACTTTCTGAGCACTAAGCCTGCAAATAAGTAAAAGTGCAGATTAATGAACCAACAAGCAGAACGCAGGACAAATGACATACTGTACAGAAGTTAATGCATGGAATTGGGCATTTAGAAGCTGGCACAGGTAGTATCTTTCAGAACCTGTAAACATTTCAACCATGTTTGTGCTATGAAATGGAAACACTAACTGAGCCTTTAGACAGGGCTCATGGATGTACAGCAGTCTTTATCCACCATACTGAACATTTAGCCCAAGTGTTAGGAAAAAACATTGTGGCAAGATATGAGGCTGTTCTATGAACATGACCTCACTTCTGAAAGTAGCTTCTTACCTATTAGCAAAGCCATCAGCAGTTGAGATTATGTATACAGGTCATTTGCCTCTGGGCATTTATAGAAGTAACTTTGCACACCATCACAGTCCTGAACAAAACAAGTTCTTGAATAAAGCATTTGCCTTGTTCATACTTACATTAATAGTTTTGCAGTGCAGTATAGCTACAGATAGAGCAACTTTTCTGAACAAGACATTGGTTGCAGTCATATTTATGTAGGTAAGTGCACAATAGAACAGCCTGGGACACCAATAAAATGGTGTCTTTTTTATGTCTTCTATATATCTTTCAGTGTACATCAGTTAAATGTGTCAAATGGCTATTTCCATGAAATACCTTAGATTACAGCTGTTGCTGATGTGTATGCCGAGTCTGAAAGCCATGATCAAAGTTGTTTAATCTTTTGCAAGCTTTTTTTTTTGTGAATATCTTTAGTACACTTGATGCGCACTTCTAGCTAAGCAATAAATCCTGCCAGAGATATTCTTTCTTTTTTAATATAGTTTTGCTTTATTTTATTTTAATTTGTTGAATGGGTTGGTGGGCTGGTCAGTTGAACCTTTTCAGCCATTGGAAGAAATACAATACAATAAATCATAGGAAGGGAAAATATGGAAGGAATTTCATGGTGAATGATGTGTATGAGCTTACATGTATTTTGACAGATCTTCAGCACTATTTTTTATTCCTTTCTTTCATGTTTAAGTGAACTGACCCAAGTAAACTATTTTCAACCATGTTCTTAGCCACAAGCAAGGACAGCAGTCACTTGTTCCATGTACGTGTCTGAGTTCAAAACTGTTGTAGGATTATAATAGAAATGGAGAATCATTGACACAAGTCTATTATCCTCTGATGAAAAAGCTGAGAAGATGAAATAAAGTTTTTCCTTGCCCATTAGGCAGTAAAGTGTACCTATAGGGTTCCCGCTAATGAACAGAGTTATAGGATAAGATGGGTAGACTACCTCAAGAGGGGTCAACTTTGGCAAGCATAGTCATCTTGAAAGTTTTAAGGATAGTGGATCTCCTGAGCAACAGGATAGCTGTCCCAGGTTCCTGGTTCCAGAACCAAAAAGACTGAGTTTTCTAGTTTTATACAGGTGTGAGAAAGATAAAGTACTGTAGATCTGTTCTGGCTGGACTTAAGATCATAGTACATGTGCTTGCATCACAGGGAATGAGCCTTTGGAAGACAGTACTTCAAGCAACATAGCTTGAATAATAGAGTTCCAGGGGCATTATCAATCCTTTGTCTAAGAGGGAGCTAGGAAGAGATGTAGTTGTGTTCATAGACTCTGATTAACTTGCTTCCAAACTGTTGGAGGGAGCTGCAGGCTTTTTCAGAAGTGTGAAAGATGAGGAGGAGCTCAGGTTCCAGTAATAGAGTAATAGTTTGAATATCCTTTACCCTCATGACTACAGAGGATCTTACATCAGGGCAAAAAATGTGCCAGATTTGTAGTAGTTTCAATTGAGAAATGTCTGTATTCTGAATAAGCAAAAAATGCAAAACCCTTTACAGCCAAATACTTTAACCAAACTCTAAAAAAGTCTTTAACTTTTATTTATTTAATTCCACAGTAAGCACATTTGGTTTGTAAGCTATCAACTAGAGACTTATTCAGAGTCAAGTCAGAAGTCTGAAGGAATCTCATATTTTATGATATGAAAACACTTACTCTGCAATTTAAATACAAACTGAAGAATTTTCTGTGTTATGGATCCTAGACATTTTTTCTGCTCAAAGTAACACTAGTGTGTTGCATTAAGAAAGTGGCTTGATCATCCAGAACCAGATATTTATAATAAGGAACATCCTCAGTAGCGATACTGCTTGGGCCTAGAATTCCCCACTCAGATGCTATATGCTTTTACTAAGCTTATGGCCAAAGGAGAGCAGTTGGAAGTCCAGAAAGCATTAATTTTTTATCTGATATTGTCAGTTTTTCATCGTGTCCTCACATGAGTCTGGAAAAAATATTTCTAGTTTTGTATGATTTGTAGAATTGCTTAGGAAAAATAATGTTAGTCAGAATTGTATGATGTGACAAGTCCAAAACTCTGTGAATTTAATAGAACTATTCCTCATTTTTTGGCTAATTGCACAAAGCCTTCTGTTGTAAGATATAAGGTGTATGGAATTATGTAGAATAATGTAGTGACAGAATATCCTCTGTTCAAAATGAGTTGGGAATTGCTACCAGACATTTTCTCTGAAATCCTGAAAATAAGAAGGGTGCTGTTTATCTGATGCACCTAAGACTTGCTAACATATGTCTAGCAACAATGGTGATTAGCTATATCTGGCTCAGACAGTGTTGTGGAGGCTATTAGCAGGACATGGTTAGCTCCATGCACCATTCCGAAATGAATTTATGAACTGCTGCCTAACTACCCTAGTTAAAGCTTTTAACTTGCAATTATAATGCAAAATAAAAATAACTGCAGAAATAACAAAATTCAAGAAGAAGAAGTAAAGACATTGAATCAAAGAGAAAAAGTGAGCAACTTCAGCATGTGAGCAAACTCTCAGATCCTTTATTTCTGTCATTCACTTCATAAGCCTCATACATCATCTGAAGTGTTGCACCACTCAGAATGTGTCCCTTTTTGTGATGTTTTTATTGGTTATTTCAAATCTTACTTTAGTTGGGGTCTTTTGTTATGTTAACTGTGGATATGTTTATATGCCAGAATCTGTTATCCACCGTTCATATGGTCTGATGATGTCCAGATTGCTAGGCAGAACCACTTAATCTGTTTGTGCTTTTAGTAAAGGATGTGACAATTTGCAGAGTTACTAGTATTTTTTTTTTCATGAAATTGTAATGGCAAATTTGCTGGTGGCCCTGTTTTACCTCAAACTGGACCATCAGTTATGGTCTATTTTCATTGAGGGTCTTGCTTCTATTCCCTGTGAATTCTAATGTATTTGGTAACACAGTTTTTTTCTTAGCAGGAGAAAAGATTGGATGAGGAGGCAGAAGTATGATTTTAATTAAAATTAAGACTGGTTTAGTTAAATCGCTGCCCTTACTTCTGGGAAATTCAGTGTTGTGAGGACAGCTTCTGTAATACATTTTGGTATTGCAATGGCCTTGGTGTCTTGTTATATAGTTCATAGCACAATAAGAGTTGTAACAGTTTAAGTGCAAAACAGATTTTACATTCAGTAGACTACTAAAGAGATAGTGAAATAAAAATCTTTGCATTAGCTTTTTCTTGAAAAGTCAAGTTGTAATATTAATTGGTTTGTTTGTAAATACTTAAATATAATTAATATACAACATGCTGCAAACAAAAGATGAGGCAGTAGAATTCCTGATTTCGGTACCTATGGAGTAAAATGCATCACATTTGTGTTGTGATGCCATCATAATGTAACAGAAGTAGCTATAACTGGCAGAAAATACAACATTTCAAATCTGAATTTACCTAATACCTATGTACACTAAATATAAATATGCAAATATAGAAAATAATGTAATTTAACAGAAATGTTTTCTAATGACGTGTGATATGGAGTAGTCCCAGCATTAGATCCACACTAATCTCATAATCTTATGTTTATATATAGTAGAATTTGTGAAGTATACAGCAAACTGAACTATGCATCATATTAACCATAAATGCTGTCCCAGAATGATCTTTCTTTAAACATTCTTGATAGAAATTTCTCAGAAGTTCCCTTTGGGTTGCCTGCAAACTTTAGTTATTGCTTCACTGCAATGTCATACACTGAAGTCAAAAAGTAAGGCTTAGAAGCTCTTTAGCATTAAAAACTATCCAATACATGTTAGTAACTACCACTGGTTAAACCTTCAAAGATTTTTCCTCATTTCAGTGGCTGCCCTATCTGTGCCCAATCAGCATATTTATTATGTGGGGTGGGGGGTGGGGGGTTAGGAGCCAGACATCCTTAGGATAGGCGAAAGTCCTAAGACCCTATCATTCTTGCCAAGGAAACCTGATCAGCTCATCCATTTCCACAGTGTTAAGAGATGGTGTTAGAGAGTAGGCTATGCTGCAGGTTCTATGTAGTGGCCTCCTCTCCCTTTCATCCCCTTCCACTAGGCAGCTCACTAACTTGTGATAGCTGCCTGTCTAGGACAGAGGCATGCATGCTCCAATGCGGACTTCCCCATCTCAGATGAGCACATGTTCTGCTGGCTGTGTGATCATCCGCTCTCTGGTACGAGGTCAGTAATGTGTCAGCCACTCAAGCCAATCCTCCCTCACATGACCCCTCAAGCACCTGTACTGCTAACAGATTGTCTGGGTAGTAGTCCTCTCAAGCACCTGTGCTGCTAATCAAACCTGGATTGTCTGGGCTGTGGTCAGGGCTTCTTCCCTCTGCAAACATTCAGAGATTTTGAAGAAAACAAATTATGTAGTTTAGGCTGCTTTTTTAAATACAATGCAAGTGTACAACTAACTGACAGATTTTATTTATGTGTTTAATTTTTTTAATAAATTTAAAAAAAATGCATCCCCAACTGTGTTATAACTTCTTGATATTATAATGCCAGGTTGATCAATATTCTCCACAACATGCTTCTCTTCCCACGTTCTCTTGGGTCTGTATTAGAACATCGAAGTTTCAAAACTTTGAATGTTCTAATATCGACCTCTATTCAGCGAAAGCTGAAAATATCAAAGCAACAGAAAACCAAATTTTTTCCTAGGGAAAGAAATCAGTTGTCCGTTTCTGTTACTTCGGTATTTTCAGCTCTGTGGTGGAAAGTTATGGGTCAGGTTCAAGTACGTTTGTGATTGAGTGCGGGTTAGGTTAGTTAGGGTTAGGGTGTGGGTTAGGTATGTGTGCGATTGTGTGGACGTGAGGGTTAGGCAGGTTAGGTGAGTTAGGGGTAGGGTGCGGGTTAGGTATGTGTGCGATTGTGTGGACGTGAGGGTTAGGGTGGGTTAGGTGAGTTAGGGTTAGGGCACGGGTCAGGTGAGTGTGCGATAGTGACGGACCTTAGGGTTAGGATTTGGGTTAAGGTAAGTGGATAGTTAGTGGTGTGTGTATTGTTTAGTGTAGGGTTAGGTGTAAGATTTTAGGTGTATGTGTGTGGATTACTATTTGTTTGGTGTGCTTGTGTTGTGTGTATGTGTTTTGGAACAGCAACTTTTTTCCCTAGGAAAAAATTTGCTGTTCTGTATGTTTGATGTTTTCAGCTTTCGCTGAATAGGGGTCGATATTAGAACATTCGAAGTTTTGAAACGTCAGTGTTCTAATATAGACCCTTTCTCTTAGCTCCATAAGTAGCACAACTGTTGTCATTTTGGTAAATGAAAAATATTACTGACTTTGCACTTATAGCTTCAATAGGAGCACAATTGACTAATCAACTCTTTAACAAATATTCAATACTATGTCTTCTGAAATAGAAATATATCCAAACTAGTAGACAATTTGTTGTCTTGTGGTATTAGCATTATGTATGAGTGTGAGAGATCGCAATTTGTGTTTTCAAAACAAAGAATAGATACAATTATTTCCTGCAAACATTGATTCAAGATTTTCTGCCTCTTTATTTTGAACTTCAAGACAAAATTTTCATTTACATAGCAGGATAACCTAAATTATTGTCTTTGTTTTATAGCTTCACATCATTGTAACTCCATCAGTTGTCAAAGTACATGTGGACTGCACTGAAGTTGCAGAGAAGCCAATCAAAGAAGCTGGAAATATCACTACAGATGGATTTGAAGTGTTTGGAAAGCTTGTCAAAGACAAAAACAAATCATCAAGTGTAAGTGTGGAATGTAGCAGTTAACTTTTTCAAATCTCTACTAGTTATTTTAGGCGGCATCACTTTTAAAAAAAATGTTTTTGTTGATGCATGTTTTTGTTTAGCATCCTTAAAAGAGTATGTTGTTCATCATTAAGTAGTGTCTAAATTAATTTAAATCTACTTTCACGATTCATTTGTTCCATTTCTAGAAATACTATATACAGCCAATTTCCAGTTTTCACATCTATACATTTTGTTTTCTAATTACTTTTTCTTTAAGTCTAGATGTGGATTTTTCCCATTTGTTAACCCACATAATTTAAGCAAGATTTTATTGGTTATTCATACTCTTTCTTAGTTGCTTACAGCAAAGTACAAGCAATTTTTCTAAAGTTTTTCAATAAATAATGTCAAACGTGATTGTGACAGCAGAAATCATGGCCTACTCAACAGCATACATTATTATAGCATATTTTCCTTTTCCAAGCCAGATTAATATTGAGGTAGTGGCCTGTGTAACAGAAATCATTTGAGTTACTCTTTTTGATGCAACTACTTGCAATGTTATAAACTGAGCTGAGGAGTCTTAAAATCCAAACTGATTAGGTCTGATTTAACAAAACTCATCACTTAATTACCTTCTAAATTATATTTTTATATTTTTCTGAGAATGTGCAGAAATACAGTGATGAAAGTTGTATCAGACTTAGGATAAGCATTATATACACTGACAAGGCGTATTATATACTGTAGCATAACTGAAGTACTCTTAATATACTGCCTTTCCTCTATGAATGTACAAACTTATGTAGAGCATTACTGTTCGGTACATACTACTATACAGATAACAATGTTAGTGTCCCCTACATCACCTAGTTCTGTGGTGAATACACTCTGTTAATTGTTAGTACTTGTAGTCGGCATCCATATTTTTGTAATCGGCATTTATGTAGCTGCAGAATGGAACCATTGTGTTTACAGTTCTATATAGTGACTAGAGAGTAGATCAATTGTACAGCCAAGAGATCTTTCATTGGGTGCCATAGTATACTGACTTAGTCTCTAACATCTCTACAAGTTATCATAGGAAGCATATGAGATTTAGATTCATGGGACACTTCTTAGACTGCTTTCTCAGGCAGTATTCCTATATAAATCATTCTCTTGCCCCACTGTCTTACAGAATAGTTTAACAACCTAAAGATTAGTGTAGCTGTATGTAGAAGTCAGTATCACGAGGATAGACACTTCACTAACCCACATACTAGTCACATTTTAGCACTCCACAATGTCAAGTTGAAGTTTATGATTAGTGACAGGAACAAATTTAAGGGTACCACTTTGAATAAAGAATGACAGTAGGCTTGATAAAAGTTTAAATTGCAACAGCTTGGGCTTCTGAGAAAGAAGGAAGTTATCATAATATTCAAATTGTCTCAAGTATGAAGGCAATTTCCTGTCATAAAAGTACGAAGACTGAAGTTAGTGTTCTCTTCTGAGAAACTAAGACCCACACACTATATTCCCACAGAAAATTATCATCTTCCAAAGTGTGTCACATCACATTTGCAGTGACAAGATGTCATTCAGGTTTTCTACAACTGGCTAGTAATATGCTTTGTGATTTCTGACCCATGGATGGGACATTTTGGAATTTATTTATTTTTTCTGTTCCTGATATTTTGGTTTTATGTAGTTGTTAAAATAATTTTAGGGCAATCTGCAGCATTTTAATTACTGATTAAACTGCTTTGCATATGCATAGACATATAAAACTAATTTTAAACTGTTTAATTTCAAGTCAGATCTCTTAAAATTACCTAAAATTATTTTTAATGTATAAGAAAAAATTACAGTTTAATAAAGTATATTTTGATTTACAGTTCCAGATCCAGATGTTTGACATTATATGCAGTTTAGGATGGGCCAGTAAGGACAAGTGCTGTGAACTCCCTGCCCTGGTAAGTCCAATCAAAACTGTGTTCCTTTTTAACATTAAGATAGTTTAGGAAATGGAAACACGATTCTTTATGTGTTCAAACTATTTCCACTGTGTTAATATACCAGTGATACATGACTGAATGACATAAAATCAACTATTCCTGATTTAAAACTCACTAATTATATGTACTGTACCAGTATGACATTTATTACAGAAGCTCACTAGCCAAATTGTTTTCACATGTTCCACATCCTGAATTCTTCATTCTGCTTTAGAATTTAAAGGGCTGGATGTCTACAGTTTCAGTATTATAGTTTTACCATGCTACCACTTGGCAGGTACACTCCATAGCAAATGACAGTTTAATGACTGAATATATGTATTCTTAGAAAAATAAAAGTCAACTAGAAAACATTTCATTTATATGAACATTTCTTTCCAAATTGTTACTGTTTGTATAAAATAAAACAGTTGTCCCCCTTAGAACAATCATGTATCCTGCTTCCAGATTAGCTTCTTTAGAGACTTCATAAATGCAAATTTAAGAAGAGTATTAGCGTACTCGGGATATATTAATAAGAAAGGGAACTATGGTTTCAAGCCTCAATGAAAAATAAGTATTTTGTCTTATTCATTGAAAGCTGTAAAATCTATCTTCAAAGATGCATTCCAGTATATGTTTTTGTATTCATACTGTTTTACTGTTTGAAAACTTTCAGAGAGATGAAGCTAAGTGCCCAGCTCTTCCTCATGCTTGTACGTGTGCACAAGACAGTATTGGACCACCAGGGCCTCCTGGTCCCCCAGTAAGGAATTGTTTTTATCTTTAAAGCTTTTCTACTCATGTAATGATAAATGGGATTATACTATTCCCTCAGGGGAACAGAAAATGAATCTACCATATCAGTGAGTTAAAAAACAGCAGCACACTGGTGTAAAACAGAAAAACATACCTGGGTAGGAATGTCTTTCTGTAAGATGTATAACTTGGCCTCTGAGACAATGTCAGTAGTTATTATTTTTATCAAAGCATGCAAGTAGGCACGGCAATGAATTTGGAAGCAAAGCAGTCCCAAAAACTGCATAGCTTAGCTAAATGCACAGTGGAAACCACTTAAATAAAATTAGCAAGAGCTGTTATTTTTAATGCTCTTAAATTAAAATGGGACTCCATACACTACTTTTTGTATTCCTATGGTGAGAGTAAAGATGCAAGGTCAGGTTATGTAGCTAAGTAATGTTCAGGTAGTTGACATTCGTAACAATGATACCAGGACTGCTGCATGATTTAGCATTTGCAAAACTGGCCACTGTTGTATAGAATGGCAATTACAAGATATATATTTTGTTTAAGATGGATATCTGACAGGGTGTTTTTATTGCTTTACTCTTTCCATGGGACATCCTTCATTGTGAAATCAAAAAAATGTGCATTTACCAATAATTTTTTATTAAGTGATGAAACTTCACAGGGCAGAAGTATCTTAAATGAAAGTGTGTGTCAGTGCATTCAGTTGTTTTTTTTTTCTTTTCTTAACTGAGAAAATAAATGCTGTTCATTCATTGTGTTTTTATTCACTCTACAGGGTGGTCCTGGTAGTAAAGGCAACAGAGGTGAACGTGGTGATTTGGGACCACCTGTAAGTATTGCACTATTATTGCTGCATGGCATTCCTATATGATTAATCTGACAGATGTCAGTAACACTGCTATTTTAACACCTGTCTAGAAATATAATGGGCTTATAATAGTAAAGTCTCTTTACATCAACCTCCTTACCTAAACTGAAATAAATTAGCTTTCATTTTGTGTAATAGGATATTGCATAAAATTATCCTGTCAGGATATCAAAATAACACGGAGAACTTCACAATAGGTTCTGATATTATAATTAAAACATCTCTGCTGTTTCAGTCAAATGATTCATTGATTCATTATCCAGATCATAACTACCCAGTCAAATATAAATTGTCATACTGCTTGTTTTATACTTGTCCCCCCCTTGGTATATGCTTGGATAAATAAATCCTATTCTGTATAGGTGTATGCCCACAACTCCACCTGACTGCAAATGTCTTCCTACCTGACTGTTATGCAACCATGGTGCATATTTAAGTATCCCAAGTAATTCCCTTCTATTTGAGTGGCTTAAAAACAAATTTATAAGTTATTCAGTAACAGGAATGAGATGTGTTGAATTAAATGCTGATCAATGTTAACAGGCCAAATCATAACAAAGAACAGCACAGTAAAGACAATGAAAGGATGTATACCATGCATACCAATAACAAAAGTACAGTCATATTTAAGGAGATCACATCACAGTTGCTACAGCGCCTTGCACAGGTATACACCATACAGATAGAAGATTTTTTTTTAATTATAAAGTTGCCAAAGAAGTTCAAAGACAGCTATTATTTTCAGTTTTGTAGATATTGCACAAGCACAACATTGAAACAACTCTGAGTACAAATGCTTGGGGAACCTTCTACAGCTTAGCAAACATGGTAGTGTGTTACTTTGGACAGATCTGTAAACTTGCCTCAAGTTGGACTAAGAGCACTTCATAAGACAGATGTAGCCTTATAGCTAGTTTGAAAATTAACACAATTCACCACCATCTTGTACATTGTGTTAAAACACTTGCCTTTCAGTTGCTGAGGGAAGAACAGTTAAGGGTGGCAATGAATGTGCCCTTGTGTTATGCCAAAGTGATATTGTAAAAAAAAAATTGCCAAGTTGATGTATTTTCTATGGGGCTGTCGAGGGGGGGCATCAATGCAGAATATGAGTAGTTTAAGAGTAATTAACTTTGCTCAGCATGCCCCCAAAATAAATAAGCACTGTGATGTAGACTGACATCTGGCTGTATAAAATAGGGAGTGGTTATATTTAATAATTCACTGACCGAGAGGAGCTGCAGGGTTACTGGGACATTCTTACTACCTACTTCATAAAATTATGCATTCAAGTTTCTAGGCTAAACCATTTCAGTTATATCAGTTTTTATGTTATGCCACAATTTCCTGCCCTTAATGATACACAAGTCTTATAAAGGGATGACTACATATAAAAGTAAATCAAACATATCATAAGGGAAGAAACAAATGTGCCTCTTTTGACTAAAACTAGTATTTGTATTTATTTACATATTTGTTAGCTGGTAAGTGATCCATTATGGACCCTTTCAGTCCCCCAGAACGGCAAAGGTAAAACAAATATGTGCAGATAGTTTGCTGTAGCAAACTAATCAGCATGCTTCTGGAAGAAGTGAGACCACCCCTCCAAAAAAAGGCTCATACAAAGGGTGAACATACATACTGTGCACTGAGAGTACATTAATCTTTAACTCCAGAACTTTAGATGATGTATTTGTGGGGCAGAAGCCTTAACATCTGAGTCACTTTGCTCCCTGCAGTTAACAACTACCAATTACAAGGAAGAGTACTTGTTTCATTAACGCCATTTCTGAATATGAATTTGGAAACCTTTATCTTTTGCTAAGTGAAAGCAAAATTTTGACAAGTGACATTGAAAAGGCTGACTACAAAATGATTCATAAAATAATTCTTGGCAATTATATTACAATTCAAAATTAAAAAATAGGAATGTTTCCTTACAAAAATTAGTTTTGGACAATTCAGTATTATGTCATGGAGTTCTATGCCATGCAGTTCTGTTAGGAGAGAGTTTTTCATGGCAGCAAAGGCTATGATCACAGGCAGATATCATGCCACTAACATTCTTCATCTTAGCTGTGGACAATGACAAATACAAAGCAAGCCACTGCATGGTTTTGAGTGTCCCTACGTTTGCCGTATTACAGTTCTGCAAACATAATTTCAGTGAACACAAAATTAGATATTGGCAAAATTACTGTGAATTTAAATGCTGTAGTGCTCCAGTGAACACCACAGTTTATGTATAAAGTTCTGGCCTCTGTAAAAGTGTCTGGTTAATCTTAACAACAGAAGCAGTACTGTGCCACACATATGTATAGGGGTTTTAAGGGGGAGGGAGAGAGAGAGACACCTGACAGAAAGCCACAAGTACACTATCACAGGAAGTGGCATTATAGCAGGGATCATACCTCTCAACCTCTTAAAGCAAGAAATCTGAACAAAGCCATAAGTAGAAGTGGGACAAAGGCAAAAAGATAAGGACAAATTTTAAATATTGCTCTTACAAACTTAGAAAGTTGCTAGATTGACAGGTTTTGCAATAGCGTGAATTTTCTGAAGGGTATGAAGTCTGAAACTCAAATGTCTGTCATTACTTTCTAGCTTTAGTCTTTAATGATTTGCCACTAATTTGCTAGAAAACCACAATTTTATGAAAACAGAACAAAAATATGTGGTAAAAATGTGGACACTGTAAAAATCTGTACAGCTGAGAGATATGGCAGGGACTAATGCTGAGGCCACATGCTTCCAGAAATCCTATGTTTGCTTGTACATTACCCTTGTGATAGCTGTTTGATATTCTTCAGAACACAACTGCTTTGAACTCTTAAGGCCTAAAACACTGCACTGCATGTATACTTTGCTTTATGTACGTTTCTTCTCAGAAGGCTGTGCTGCAGATATGCAAAGCTTTCTGTGCATAAAATGCTTATTAGTATAGCACATTGCCAGGACATAGTATATGATAATTAATTAAGGATAACTATTGACAGAAATTAATTTTCAGATCCTGAGAGTTACTGTCCCAACAACATACAATAAACATTCCATATGTTAAGCATATAGTAAAATATGTGTTATTATGTAAAGTAAAATAGATGTTTACTAATTATAGCTATTCTGTGATGCACATGCATAGTATAATTATATATAACTACTTCCAAGCAAAAAAAGTCTTTGCGGTAAGAGTGTTTTGCAAGTGCATTTTATATTTCTAAAGAAGAAATGACATAGCTTGTCATGGCCCCATACTACCCCAGCTATGAAATAACTGTTGAATGTTTTTGACGGTGAGATTAGCTCACTTAATGAAATAAGATAGACATGGGAATGCTGAGTGCTAATTTGTTTTAGCTGTGAATGATTCAGTACATTAAGAAAGAAAACCCTTGAAAATTGCAGGCGTTAGATGAAATAAGAGAAATTATTACTCCAGCGGTGTGGTTACATTATACTTTGCATTCATTTTACTAAAATGAAAAAAACAAACAGTGAATGACTAGCTTCACTGTGAATTAAAAACATATATTGCCCAGAGTAGTATGAATTATGCTGGAAGTGTAATTATGTACTGCATCCATCACTCATGCCTATGTTCAAAGCAAAGACTAGGGGAATATTCACTAGCAAAGAATTACAGCTAGAGCTGTATGTGATTACAAGGAGACACTAAAATGAAAAATGTAAATATTTTCTCTTAAAGTTAAATGGTAGTAGTTGTAATTGCTATGAGATGAACATGATCTAAGATGTGTAAGTCATTGACCATCAAATGCTTATCTAAACCCATCTCCACAAATATCATAGGTTCATAGGAGGTTACTAAGCTAGTGGCCCTCGAGTCTTTACAAGCCTAGCCATGTTAACCCAAATATCCCCATTTGTTCTTTTTGGGTAGTTTGCAGAATGAATTTATGAACAGAGTGGGTCTGTGATCAACATGGGCTACCCGGTCCATGAGGAACATGGGTGCCACCCCAGGGATATCACATTCCGTGTTTTGCAGTCATGACATTTGCATTGCTGTACTGTTGCATCCATGGTCCCTCCAAGTGAAAAAAAATCTGTTTAGGGGTCACATATCTTCCATGCAGGCAGAGCATAAAAGAGTCATCTATGTCTTCCTCAGCAGCATCTTCACTGTTTAGCTGATGCCCAATTGTAGGGTGTAGTGTAGCCAGGAATGGTCAGCAGTGAATCATTCTAAACATATGTGGCCTGCATCTATGTATTTATATCACTACCCACATTCTGATCCTCACTAAGAAATAGGTGTCACATTGCACTCCTGATTCTGTTGTTGGGGATGATGTATATGCTGTGCTTAACCTGGCTTATTTCTCCTGGAGAAGGAGAATAGATGACTGATGTATATTTATTTATTTATCCTTTATTGACAAGGTTAGTCTGATTTTAGCTAGTGGCCTCTTTTCAGGGATGACTTGAGGTGGTATATTTTATACTATTAATGGATTTTTGGTCCGGGCAGTGCAGGAAATTACCCTTCTCTTTTTGATAAGTGACGTGGGATCTTTTGCATCCACCTCAGTTGCCACCAACTCAAGCAGATAGGATGTCGGTTTAATATCTCATCCAAAGGATCACGCATTCAGGAATGCAGCACTCTCCTCATACTACACTGCATTATCAGCAGTCCAGCTAGCTGATCTGTGAATAGAACCCACAACCTGCTTAACCAAAGATGAGTTTTCTGCCAGTTACTCTACTGACGCTGCCATTCTAAACATTCACCTTGTGACATGCATAAATGAGCAGTATTACACCTATAACATTTACTCCTGAATGCTAAGGTTCAGTGGGGATAAATGTCCCCTAGTATTTGTGCCATTTGCTCCTTATCATCAGACACCCATAATGGGTACAGTGCTACACTGGAACTGCTAGCCTCATATACCCTGGAAACAAATCACTGACTTTTCAAAATCATCAGTGTTGATTGCTAGTTTTGCTATGTAACTTGACTCATTTGGTTTCACTCAACTACCATTGTTGCCACGATACTTATTGTGAGTTTACACTAGCCTTCCTTTCTAGACCATATTCTCATAAACATGCCACATATGGTCGCTGATGTTTCAGTCCTTTCTATTGTCTTCATTTACTACAACCCACTCAGATTCACATAGTGTGCTACTGCCCTAAAGCCATTTGGATGCTAGTGTGTGCCACTGCCTTATATTGTATACAAAATCCTCATCTGTGCAATATGTCTTCACTGCTGCTGAGATCTTCTGCACAGTATAATTATGACTGATGGTCTCCTTCTCTTAGATGCCATCTTAAGTATCCTTTTGAGTACATCTACTCATATTTTTATTCACAAAAATAGGCAGATCTGCATTTATCCTTTGAATTAATTTAAAGAGCTGAATAACAAAATAAATGCATTGGCTATCACTGAACTTATCACTAATGACCAAATAATAAATGCATTGGCTATCACTGAACTTATCACTAATGACCAAATAAACGTAATGGGCAACCACTCTCTGACATGGTGTCCTATCATGAGACTTCATAAGTAACACAGCATGATAGGAGGAGATGTGATCTAAGCTTCATAAGGTATATATTAGACCTCATTTCTCTAGAACGTCTGAGTAGCACATGGCATGCAAATTATTGCAGCTAGTTTGTTAGCTCATTAGCCTTAAAAGCTATATGCTTCACATTTTGCAGAAATCACAGTGATATATCTCTTCAACAAAATCAATGCAGGTTACTGCTACTGCTTCTATGATGTCCACAAGACCGTACCCCAGTACTGTAAAGAGGTATTTGCTATGATCACTGCTGATGGACGAAGCATTATTACTATACTGTAAAAAAACAAAATCATCTTTCCTGTTCTCTTAATATGACATCCTGCTTCTCACCTCACATGCAATTATGAAAACTTTAAACACAGCTTTCCCCAGCCTCTTGTAGTCCAACTCTTCTTTCCACAAATTGGTTAGAAGAACTCGAACATGAACATGTCACATGAAAAATGGACAGAAAACTATTACTGTAGATATAATGCACAGTGAATGGTAAGCATGCACAGAAACAAGTTTTAAAATTCAAAAAGAGGCTAGAAAAACATCTCTAGTGAGAGAATACGAAGAATAAGAACAGGAAGCTTTGGAGGCCAGTCAGTTCTTCTCTGACAATTACTTCATGCTTTCTCTGTTGATGTTTTCATGTCACATGTTCAAGAATCACACTGCATGTTACTCATTAGAGAAGCTGCCCTGTGTACAGTTGAATAGGTTTATATGCTATAACTGTTACATGCAGCATCCAAAAACATATCCCTTTTTGGGTTAGTGTGTTCTGGCATCTTACAAACATAAATGCCATATGAAAAAATCATGTGTCTACAGGGTCCAGATGAGTGCATATTTAACATGTTATGCAGCAATCTACCCATTCCCTTTTCTGCTCTTCTCAAAAATTTTCATTCACTTGCCCCACCCTTCTATCCTTAATACTTGTGTGATGAGCCCTCTTTACCCGGGACAGTAACTAAGGAGTCTCAATCCTAACCACTGTTTCCGGTAATGGAATGTTACTAAAAGCAGGGATAAACATACACAATTTCCCCTAAGAGTACAGTGATCAGGTTACAAAACCTGGGGCTAGACTATATGCTTCACTCCAGGTCCCCAAATGAGTCTCCACACTAACCACTGCAGAACACTGTGTCCCAGTTCTAGGTATCTGACACACTCACTCTTAAATGTCTGATATTCACATATATACACACTCTTGGGAAAGACTGACACAGATTTACCTGCTGTGTTTCTTTGCCCAAATCACAAAGTAATGGCTGACACCAGTCAAATACTACAATACCCTTCAAAAGGGGTGTTATATTAGCTAAAATGGATATTGATATCCCAAGCAGTAAGACTTTTCAGAGTGGCTCTTTTGTTATAACAATAAGCATAAGTACTCTTAAGTTATTAAAAATATTAACTAAACCAGCCAAAATGAGAGGTAGTAAAACATTTAATAATAAATAAAAGGATAATAATAAATAAAAGGATTTAAAACGTAAATACTGAATAACTGATTCCAACAGACAACAGAGTTTCTCACACAGGAAATATGAAAACATCACTGTAGGATAGATTTCACACTGATTTTAGAAAACCTCTAACTAACTAGCTTTAGTTCCCTGACTATCTGAAGATTAACCATCCCTATATAATGTAAGTAACTCAGCAAGGCAAAATTATATTCTTACTTCTGCAAGGTAAGATGAGAAATTATGTAAACACTCCAGGCTTTTGTCTTTCCTCAGCAACAGGAACAACTACTCCGGAAATAACTGAATAGCTCTGGAAACAATTGAACTAGTACTACACAACTGCTACAAATTGACTCATAATCTGTTTTTATAGCAGATTTTTTAAAAAAGTAATAGGAAGCTGCTATGAGAATTCTACTATTTTATATCAGACTTTGAAAAGTAAACAAACAGCTGCAGTGAATATTCTATTCTCCCAGCTCTGGCACACAATCCCATCACATCTAGGTCAGCTGACCCTGGCACAACATACAATCAGAGTTCTCTTTACAAAGAACATGTACATTTGGTCAGCTGGAAAAACACTGTCCGACATTCAAATGTCTTGCATAAATATGAGTGATAATCAAAAGATATAAACTTATTTACAAAATTACAGCTCATTAAAACCCGCAGTGGTGGTGCTGCGGTAGCGTTGTCACCTCACAGTAAGACGCTGTCCGGTTTGACTCTCAGCTAGAGCGTCTTCTGCATGGAGACATGCATTAATGGGCGTACCTTCATTGAAGGTTGTGCATCAGGGCTGGCAACTCGTCAAATTCAACTGCCAATCATTAGCGGACTGAGTTCCGCTGTGGCGACTCCTAACAGGGAAAAGCCGAAAGACACAACAACAGCTCGTCATGCTAGGATATGTAACACAGGGTAATTTACAATTATTTACAATTATTTGCAAAACTTCAGCCAATCATGCTAGCACAGATAACAATATTTAATAGCCTCACATTCTGTACAAGTTGTTTCTGAATCTTGACACCACTAAGTAAGCTACCTGTTAAGATTCAACATATCCACATGGCCAGTGTTTAGTACTTTCTTAAAACCATCTAGAATTATATTTCTCCAGCATCGTCTTGTCTCTGCCCCCTGACTTACCATTCTCTTGTATGATTTGCATAGCTCCAGTGTCTTGTCCCTCCTCTAATGTTGTGCCCCATCCTTAGTTGTAGCTACATAGGCTAATATGTAAGTACTAGCCTAGATGCCCATGCGGGCCATTTCAAGCCTAGTTAGTTTCCCTTTTTGTACATGAATTAACCAATCCCATTTGGTTCAACATTGACCTTACCCATTTCATGGTCAATAATTATATATTATCCCTAATGAGAATAACTGCGATCATACCATAGATAATTTGAGGGGACCCATGCATGGGCTAAATCATTTAAAATTGGGATAAATCAATCTTTCTCTTAATCATTGTTTCAACAGAGGGGTGTTGTCACAGCTGCATAGTGATTATTGAGCAGAAATGCCCGATCAGTGTTTGTTTCACCACTGGAATCCATTAGAACCTTTATGATTCTTCATGCTTTATGTTAGAGAACAATTTATTTCAATCCTCTTCTACTTTCGAATATAATCAGACACAGTCCTTCACTTTTCTGATGTGCTTGGAAAACTACTTTTTCTTCAGTACTTTCATAATCCTGGATTTCTTTGGTGATCACTGATTGCCTGGACTGTATGTCCCATGTACCATAATCATATTTCTATTCTTCTTTCTTTAACTAAACCATTTTCCTCACCACTGATTTGAGGAATGGTGTTCAGCTCCACTCTTGATTAGGAAAGGCTTTTCAAGCACAAAGCTGTGATCCACTCTATATCCACAAAGATAACTCATTGTTGTTAAGTAGAAATTCCAAATATATTCTCCAGGTTTTATTGCTACAGCATCCTCTTAACATGATATTATCCAGCTTTTGAGTGAATGCATTTACTTTGCTGCCCTAAACTCAGTTTGGAATGCAAACAATGTCAGCATCCTTCGGAAGTTCTTAAAAATTTACTTTCTGGACTTCCTTGTCAATCACTAAGTCCGCAATCAATATTTTTCTACTTTTAAAATTTTTTGCTGTTACAAGCTGTATGCTCTGTCCTTATAAATTATCTTCAACAAAGACTTTTCAGTGCAATGGGTATGTTTGGTCCCCCAGCTGTTAAAAATTACTTTGAACAACTACTCTGTTTATCCTTTCTTCAGTTGTTAGTCTAGCACCCATACCCTTCTTTCCTCTTGAAATGGTGGCTGGTTTTCCACGTTAGATTGTGCGTGGACACACACACACACACACACACACACACACACACACACACACACACACACAATTGTATGCATATACACACAAAATATACTTAAGAAACTAGCAATAGAAAGTTCCTACCTTATTAGGAGACTAAAATCTGCTAATTTTCTTTCTCTTAGCATTTGTCTACTTAGACACATGCAAGCCCTACACATTTCTTCAGTTGAAATACCTTGTGTATTCAAATGTGTGATCTTGTATTAAGCCTGAAGAACCGCAGAGCATTATACCATTGTCTCCTAATTTAAGGAGCATTCTGAAGATTATTTTGTAGACATTTAGCATTTTACTTAAATGCATTATGATGACATATGTGTGACTTTGAATGTATATTTCTTTTCAGGGACCCATGGGTATGCGGGGTGATCCAGGCCTGCCAGGTCCTCAAGGCCCACCAGGTCCTCAGGGGCCAAATGGACTGTCTATTCCAGGAGAACCAGTAAGTTAACTACCTGCCTAATCTAAATTCTGTCTCTGAGTCATGCACAATGCTAATTTTAATTAAAACAGGACTAATATCTGTATGCTGTCTTTTAGAAATTTTAAAAGTTTACTTTATTCATTTAATCTAAAACTACTTGTGGAGGTAAATGGATTAAATTTATAGCAACATGTAATTCTAAATATTTCACTCTCAGTGAATCTTTGTTAACTGATATGGAGAGAAAGAAATATAGTCTTGTGTACGTTTGATCTCATCGCAGAGAATGAGAAATGATTTATATATTATATGCACAAATAACTTATCTGAAATAAAACTGCTTTATTTTGTGTACAGGTTTTATTTTGCTATTTCACTAGTGGAAATCCACTCTACTTCTTTTAAGACATGTAAGTTGCACTGTCAGCTGAAACATGATGTCATAGAACAGATCATGGATATGACTTGCCCCAAAAATGGCACTTCTTGAATACAGCGACTTTTTAACAAAAATGCACTGCTCTTCCATTATGCAAAGTGCACTCCAGACTTAAATTCATAACCTTTCAGTTTTTCAGGCTCATGTGTAAATGTAACAGAAACATAGCTACTACGGGTGTGCATATTGAATGCATTTAGTTACTCTATCTAATGATGAGGATTAAAGTTTAAGTAAACAAATTAGAAATGCAATGGCGAATGGTTATTAGAAAACTAAATGGTAGAGACAGCTAATGTGGTTGTGTCCCATCAGTAAAGGGGATTCATACGTGGAATTTCTGTTACTGCCATTCATGAAATATTTGATGTTTCCCTTAATTTGAAAAAGCAATCTGCTTGCAAGTGGTAAATTTAATTTAGTTCTTCATCTGCTCAACCCCTTTAAATTAATGCATGAAAGGCAGGTGATGCTGGTTATCACTTAAGGTATTGGCGATGTTTTCATTCCTCTGTTAGCCCCAGAAGTTCAGTTTTGAATATGGTAAAGGCATGGTGATTAAAAGTGAGCACCTACAATACACTATCTGCCTTCTTGTATAACCTTCATACAGATTCTGTTGTGAGCTATATTTGTGCTATGTCATTTGGTATAGTTTACTGAAATGGGATTTGCCCAAAGAGTATATAGGCTTTCTTGATATTTTATGGCAGGTATGGATCCTCAAGATAAGCAAAAATATGGTACTACTTTTCACTTTATTCTGTTTTTGTGTGGAGCATGGTACTGATTTTGGCTTTGCACTCGACTGCTTATATATATGGAAGTTTAAACACTTCATTTCCTTTTCTCTTGCCACTCACACAATAACCCTTCTACCTTCTCTGTGAAATCGCAGTCTTCTTGCCTATCATCTCTTATTTACCTAAAATGTCTGGAAACTGCATCCTGGAATCTGCTTAAGCCATTGTACAGAGGCTAGTGCTTGACCTCACCACCAGTATTACATTGATATGTCTGACCAGGGTATAGACATGGCATTCTGAAGATGGATTAATTCCTCAGTGAGTTTCTTTAACAAACTAGCATAATGGCTGGTTCTGCTAATCACCATTGCTTGCTAGACGTGTAACTAGCAGCATGTGTTTGTCAACTTAAATTAAACACACACACACACACACACACACACACACACACACACACACACACACACACACACACACACACACACACACACTATACTCTTTCATGCAACTGTTTTCATTTAAGCACTCATTTCTATGCTAAACTAGATAAACAAGCAGGTCCCTTGCAGACCCATTTCAGAAATGATGCAGGCTACAACTGCAAGGTTGAATAAAATTTGTATATGCAGTGCAGCACAGCCAATCAGACAGCAACTTTTTGGGATACTAGGGATACTAGAGTAAACTAGAGTTCCTGAAGAAAATCCAAACCACAGAGGCAGTGGCCAGAGAAGAGGACTAATCTTCTAGTCATTTGAGCTGTAAGACTTAAAACTTAGTCACTGAGCCACCATGCAGTCTCTCATGGCCTAAGTTTGGTTAGTTAAGTGGTGTCCCCCTCTCTCTACCAGGGAGTTTTCTTTCAAGAGCAACCTTTCCCATATGCTTTCTAGCTAACAATGAACATCTGGTGCTTGACTGCTGTCTGACTGTCTGACTAACCTTTCAACTTTCCAAATGTGTCAATGAACCTTAGTCATTAGTGAAAGGTCCACATCTTGGTTATGCACCACTAGAGAATGAAACAGAAGGCCGTTTAATATTTAGAACAGAGAACATCTGATGGCTCTCTGCTGATGCTAAGCAAGTCAACAATCGGTAATCAATATCCTTCCATCTCCACTTATTTCAGACTAATCAGAAGCAGTACCTCATTGCAGAAGTACTGTTGTATCCATTTTCGCTACTAATTTAGTTTGGCTTCATACTAATATTTTTCAGAAATCTTAGCACATTATCTAAGAGGAGTCTTCAAGCTCTAATTCCTCTAGAGTCACGGCACGCATTGTTTGATGCAATGACGACCTCTCACAGATTCAGCTGGAGAGTACCGCGTACTGATACTAGTGATGCCATTGCTTTTTAGTGGAGCCTGACTCCCAGCCATTTTCATACAGTTAACATGGCTCTTGGTAGAGTAATTTCAACTGTGAAGTTTGAAAACCTTAGGGATAAACAAAAATAAATAAAAGTACACATATTATTGTCTGAGTTTCAAACCAAATGCATTGTTAGTTAATCTGAAATGTAGACAACGGGCATTATTTTACTACTTTCATTTCCCACACTTTTCTGTCCTATGGAGAATAGCTTAGAGTTTTTTAGTGTGCCTGTTATGGGGCTGTCATATTAAAGAACAAAATATAAGAAAGATGCCTCTTAAATGTTAAGCAAAAATATTTAAATAATCTTTAGCAATTTTATCAAGGATTGATTGCTACATAGAATAGCTCTCTGGTCACAAACCATTTCTAAATAGACACTTCCTTTTGTGAAAATATCCACATCCATTTATTGGTGTAACTGAGGTGGAAAATATTCAAGTCATGATTAATAACAAATAAAGTAGTCACAGCATGGTAACTTCACTGAAATATGATTTCTGTAGTATTGAAACATAATTTTGTTTTATGTTTCAAGTTCTGCCAAATTTCCTGGATTGCAAAATGACCTTAAAGTGCTCATTCTACCATCTTACTGATTAGTATCTTAGTGTTAAAAGCAAATGGATTAATCTGAAATTCAGTGCAAAAATGAACTGAAATTGAAAATGGGAAATGAATGGAAACAGTAGGTTGATGGAAACAAGGGCAGCTTTTTAACAAGAATGTGACATCTGGAACCTGATTTTAAAACTTTAACATCATGTTAAGCTTTAATTGCATCTGAAAAGTGTTATGGTTAAGAAACTAATGTTTTCTAGGAACTGATCCAGTTTTGAATCACAGTGAGAGGCCACTTGTTGTACTAACTATGAGACCTGAGCAAGTAATCTAAGTTCTTAGGACCCAATCTGCTGAGAATCTGTACTGCAAATGTGATTTCACACTATCATGTAATACCAACTTGTTAAGTTAAATGCTGCACCAGTGTGTGTGTGTGTGTGTGTGTGTGTGTGTGTGTGTGTGTGTGAGAGAGATAGAGGAGGCTCATATCTCTTTGAACAACACTACATCACTTACTGCCATGATTTACTGTCATGAATTCACCTTTAAAATAAGGCTCCAAGGTTTAGACCTATACTTCTATTCCTTTACACATACATTGTTTCTAGATTCTAAGTTACTTTAGCAGCTATGGCATATTGATTGAAAAGACAGGCCCAGAAGAAGAGCATCTCTTAAAAGTGTGCCACCTTGGTGAGTAACTGACATAAATGTTGCAAGCCATCTAGATCTGACATGAAGATGGCACGGCTACATCACCATCTGTGTACCCTACTCATGATAAACTATGTTGGAAATTACTTCTTACACTTTTCTTGTCTCTTCTGTCAAGATTAATGTCATATTCTTCTGTATTGCAGGGCCGACAAGGACCAAAGGGTGAGCCTGGTAGCCAAGGAATTGCTGGCCGACCTGTAAGTATTATATCTCATTATGTTATTTGTTACTGCTGTAGTCATTTTGTAATAGATTTTCTTCACATTTCTACATCTCTAGGTCCACACAGAATAACTTCTCCTGAAAAAAATTAAAATATCTGACAAGTATGCTTAGTCCATTGTAGTTAACAAAATGAAAAGCGGATCCTTTTCCTTTTTTTACTGTTCACCATGCAGGTCTTAAAAAATGTTACCTAGCTCTACTGATAGCTTGAAAATCATCCTGACTGCAAAACATATTCATAATTTCATTATTCAGATTCAGGGTTTCAAATTTTTTCCCCTTGTAAATGAGAAATGGTCTTATATAGTGCTGCATATGTTGATGCTTTGTTATTCTCAGACAATAAATCATACATAACACACATGTAGATAAATACAGTAGTTTATACCATGTTTTAGGCTGTACCTCTGTAGTTTGAGTATCAGTCCCTGTATATCAAGAACTGTGCCTTTTACAGCCATGATTTTGAATGCATGCACCCCTTCTTTCAGAGTAAAGAACTTGGTAGTTATAGCTGTATTTTAAAGTCTTTCTGGAATTTAAAACATATTTTCACTTGATTGTCAGCATATTTAAACATTTATCATAGATAAGGTGAAGTAGTTACTTGATTGTGTGATAATACTATAACAAAGCTGCAATTGATATGCACCACCCATTCCATTAGGCAGGGGAGTATCTGGGTCTCATGGAAGGAGGAATCATAATTAGATATCATTATGCATGCAGCACTAGAAAGATCAGAGAAATGAGTTCAGAATCATTTTAGCCTAAAACAGTCTTTACTTCATGTAACATTTTCTCTGTTTGGTTTAATAGAAGTCTAAGGTTAAGTGATCAGTGATTTAAAGGATCAATTTCTGAGATGCCAGACTCATGCTTGTTCTGTGATCTTGCATGTATCTTAAAAGCTATGCTAGTTTACAGGTACAATATTGAAAAAAAGTACAGATTTAATTTAATTTGTTAAAGGGTTATAAAGCTCATCCTCTTTTCATGACTTGGGTCAGAAAGATGAGTACATGAAATATATTGAGTTTTGAGAGGCCAATTAACTGGCATGTTTTTGTGAGGTGGGAGGATTAGCAAGAGAAAACCCACACAGACACAAGGCAAACTTATAAATCCCACAAGACAGAAGGAGCTTATATATGTAAACTCTAGATCTTGAGGCTATGAGGCAGGTGTCTTAACCATTGATCCACCAGGCTTTCCTCAATAAAAGTAAAAAAAAATAAAAGATGGATAGATATGATTTGGCATGTAACATGTATAAGCTTAACATAAACTCCAGAAAGCTATGGCTCCCCTCAAGGTCATGTAGGCTTTTGACAGCATTAAAACTTGTTGTAGTAGAACTAAAAGTTATGTCAAGCAGTGTGCTGTTAGCCTGCATTGAGCTGTTTGGAGTAAGCTGAATCACAGCTTGCAGTTCAGAAAGAAAGCTCCAGATAGGATCTTCACAAATAATTAGGTGGTTTTACTTATTGCAATAAACATTTAGTCAACTTAGTGCAGCCATTCTGTGCTTAGTGTATCAATGTCCATAGAGACTATTGTTGTAGTGATGCCAGGTTGTGGACTTACCAACTACAATGGGTTGGCATATGGCCTAGTAAAGAATTTTAATTAAAACAAAAGGAAATGATGCATAACAATTATGTTTCAGTGTAGTGTAGTTTTACAGGGCAGTTTTTTTAACATCCATACTCTGTTTTCTGTGCACAAAAGATGGGTATATACCTTGCAGTCTCAAAGTGCACTGCTTAACCAGAGACACACCATTAGCTCAGCACTGCTTTAATATAGGCTATTAAACTTAGAGTGTTTCTGCTGCATTACAAGCTGCTTGATCTTAGCTCCCATGTTCTTTAGATCTCTGCTGCCCATATTTACTTGCATAACAACAAGTGCCTCTTGAAACCAAAGGCAATTTTTTTCTGAATCCCACACTAGCATTTACATGGCTAGACTTCAATTATGAGTTTAAAATGAGAAAGTTATTTGCAGCTGATAAGGTGAAAAATGTAAAGAATATATAGCAAAAGTAATAATCTAAAGCATTTTATGCAAGTGGAAATGTGCTGCCTTGAGCCTGTATTACAATGGCTAAGGATAACTATCATTTCTACTGCTTTTACTAATGCCACATAAAATTTCACTGTTCTTACAGATTTGCTCTGCTTTCCAGCCAAACATTTTGAAAAAAAAAAAAAAGAATAAACCAAAGAAAATATACATTTCAACTTTGAAGGACATATTTTCAGCTGTATGGTCTGACGTGCACAGTTTTCAATGTTGCAGTTCCACTTGTATGAGACACTCAGCTGATGCTTTACAGGTTTGGGAGGGTGGCCTAATGGTTAAGGTATTTGCCTTACAAACACAAGGTCCAGGGTTTGAGTCTCAAAATATACATTTCAACTTTGAAGGACATATTTTCAGCTGTATGGTCTGACGTGCACAGTTTTCAATGTTGCAGTTCCACTTGTATGAGATGCTCAGCTGATGATTTTACAGGTTTGGGAGGGTGGCCTAATGGTTAAGGTATTTGCCTTACAAACACAAAGTGCAGGGTTTGAGTCTTACAAAGGATAAATGACTAGGCTTAAAATGGCTTGCAAGGGCAGTTAGCTTAGTACTAATCTATGAACCTATGCATTGTTGTTTACAGAGGGACCTCAAACACCTTTAACTGTTGTGTTTAGTGTATTGTTTCTTGATGCTCAGAAAGGTAGATTTTCCATGGCCCTATATTTTGTGTGACCATATTAAGAACAGTGAACTACTGAATGATTTAAATTTAGTTTCCAGGATTATCCATTCCTACAGTTGCCACCCAGTGGGACACTCACAGGTTGAGCTACCTCATCCTGTTACCTGGTCTGTAAAGCAGTGGGACTTTAAAAGTCACACTTTTCAAGCCTACTGAATCACCTGGAAAACCTGCAAATACTTCTGTTTTTTCCATGGCAATTTGGTTACATCATCAACCCGGACCTGCAGGCAGAGCTATTCCCTGTTAGGTCCATGTGTTGTAGATCATGTAGCAATTGGCTGCAACTCATGAAGGGGGTGGGGATTGAAGCAGTAAGAGCCCAACAAAGGTTGTCGCTGAAAAGCATTTTTTTTTGTTAGTGCTTCTACAGCTGCTAATAGAAGACTGAGATTTGTAATTTTTTTTGTTTACAGCCAGCTACAAAATGTAATAATGTAGTCAATAATGGATTGGAACAGTGTGTTATAAAGTGGTACAGTAATCTCCCCCAAAAGACTAGACACATCCTTCAGAATTATGTGGGCTAAAAAAAAAAAAAAAAAAAAAACCTTTCCTGGGTCTGGTGAACAAAGAATAATCAAAGTTATCTAAACTGTTACCCATCACTTTCCTAAGATATGCATTAGACATTTTGTTTGCCATTGACATGTTTTCTCAAGACTAATTACAAATTAAATTTAAATAACATTGTGTGTTGTGTTGTTAATTGTAATTATCTAAACTTACCAGACCTTTTTTTGATTAAAACCGTGGACTTATATAAGCACTTGGCATATTCGCTTTTTCTCAAAATACTATCTTAGAGGATTCTTATGTGAGAAACGTTGTACAAATAATGTCACCAGCAAAGGCTGTGTTCTTTATACACAAATTACATTGAAAAGGAGAACTTAGGAAGAATATAAGAGAAGATGGAAAAGGGGCTTTATATATAAAAATAATACATAAACACGAAGAAAGGGGATGATATTGGACTTCCCCCATTACATGCACAGGTTTAGAGTGAGTGCTGTTTAACTATAGAAAAGTACATGTAGTATTGTAAAGCGTTTCAGTGGTATTAACAAATGAGAAAGGAAATCTAAAACTGTATGAAACTTTATGAAGAAAAGTATGACCAATCCAAACAATGACCATTGAGACAGCTAGATTAAAAAAGCAAACACTGATAATGTTATTTTATACAAGTCAAGATCAATAAGGAAGACTTATCCAGAGTTTGTCTACACTGAGATAGAAAGAGAAAGGATGATTTATGAGGAATCACAAATTTTGTCTATAGGCAAAATGAGCCATAATATTTTTTCATACCACAGTTAATACAAACAACATGTCTAAATGTGCTGGGATCAGACTCAGGATTAATTTCAGGAAAAAGTATAGTTTTTAAGCTGTTATAGTAAAGATTAATAGTAGCATTATGCAGAATAAATACAGTTGCCACCCATCTGGTTATCAGCGGGATACTGTTGAGCTTAAAAAGAAGTGATTTAGTTTAGTTTTCTTGTAGTGTGCAGCATGTAGTTTTCCTTTGTGTGTGTGTGTGTGTGTGTGTTTTGTTTGCTTTAGCTTTAATTTGCAATGAAAATTAGTGTGCTTGTGTGCAGTATGTATATTTTTTAGTTTTCTTCTTTCAGAATAGTCATGGTTAGTGTGATATGTAGCATTTGAGTTTTTTTACTTTTTAAATAAACATAATTGTCTGTTTAATATGAGTAGTGTGTTTTTTTCTGTTAAGTTTCCTTACTGCTACAACTGAGTAACGTGTGTTTTTGCAGTAATGCTTCACTTTAAAGCTTCAGAATTTAAATGGTTTATGAGATTTCAGTATGCTGTAATAACGTTACACTGTTGTACCCATAACTGCATCTCCTTCAACACCCCTGTGGTAATGCCATGATATGGGGCGTGGCCAATGTCATATTGACCACACCGACCCATGCCCCACTTTGGCCCGCTTAAAAGGTGACATCCCCAGTCCATCTGCATCACTGATGGAATTGGCTGCAATCAGGGTCGCCACCTTTTACAGCTCTCTCCTACAACTTGATCTCCTTCCACTTACTAGAGTGTAGTGCAGCTTTCTGTTTACCTTAGGTCTGATTTGCTGCCATTCCTGTGAAGTGAAATCAACTGCAGCTCCAGTAAATAAGTAAAAAATTAATTTTTATTATGGTTTATCTAGGCTGTTTTAGTCAGCTGTAGCATAGCTAGGGTAGGGCAAGAAAGGCAACTGCCTCAGATGCATAGTGTTGGGGGGGGCAAATCAGCCAATCCCAGTCTCAGATGGTATTACGTTTGCAGTCAAACCTGAGTGCTGTAGCTCTCCATATATGGTGTAAATTTTATCGTGTTTGTTACAGTTTAAAAGAAAAAAAAAAGTTTATTTTTTGTAACTAAAACCTGACTGCTGTTGTGTTCTATGCAGGGAGGATAGAAACTATAGTAACTGTTTGCTGCATTAGTAGTAATCAGTTTGCTACAGTTTAAAAACAAGATTTTTTTTTTTAATGGTAACATAAGTGTTTTAGCAGGGTTTAAACTGCAGCAACTGTTTGCGACATTTGTTGCAAACAGTTTGCTACAGTTTAAAAGAAGAAAGTATTTTTTTTTTACTTAAATATGTTGAAAGAGGTTTGGGGGCATGACACAGAAGCAGGACCTGAATGTCTGTGATGATAGTGGTTCTGGCCACCTGGAAGGAATGTCTGTTTTTTGGTCTTTTGAAGAGTTGAGGTGGGATGGGGTGCTGGTTGAATGGTTGAACCAGCTATGCTTCTGTCAGTCAGAAATTGTTTTTTTTTAATGGTTTATATATTATTGTTGTTCTTCTTTCGGCTTTTCCCTGTTAGGGGTCACTTTAATGCCTTTTGACATTTACAGTCTTTTAGAATGTTTTCAATATTGTTTCCTCCCTCTTCCATGTTATGCCTTTTGACATGTGTGTAAGTAATAAAATAAAAGATTTGTTTGTAGTGTAGGGGTATGGTGCTAGTTGCTGATATTCTACTTGCCACTTTTTTCTTTATTGCAACTACTACTGTAAATAGAAAATGCCACAGGCTTTATTACATTTTGCCCCTGTCATCATAAGATCCTGCCATAAGACCACCCAAGAAATTATGCATGGTATGACTGAAGCTGGATCTCATAAAGGAGCCATGTGAGATATGCAAGTCTTTCAGATAATGGACCTTAGAGAAAAGGAAAAATAAACTAATTCTGAAAGGGCATTTTCCTTCAGATGAACCCAGAAAGGAAGACAAGGAAAAGGTGAAAAGAAAGCATGGTCAGACCTATGACAGCAGAGCTGCTTCACCTAAGTGCCCAGGATAAAGATGCAGCCCACCAGCCCAACACAGCAGACTGTGCAGCCACAGCCACATTCGGACTCCAACTCAGTGGTCCAGTTTTTAAGCTCCTGCCTTTTCTTTCTCTCAGGGAGTTTATCTATCAGAAGTATTGATCAGGAGGCTTTTTCTTGGAGAAAGGCTCTCTTGAAACCTTGAAACAAGGTCTTCATCTGCTCTTACTACCTGGTCAGTGTGGTCTGTCAGGTATCCTTCATACAGTGTGATTTAGAGTTCATGATGATGGCCTTCATCAAAGCTCAGAATGAAAAGGGCCTCCCTTGGTTTCTAGTGTGGCTAGGTTAGAAAACTCAGACATCAGAGTCCTGCTCCTTCCTCTGTCCTAGTCTTGATACTGGAAGTTTTAGAGCCAGCTGTTTTACCAATGTGATCTGTGTCAATGCCAGTAGGGCACTTCAGCACTGACTTATTTCCTCCTGTCAATCTCAACTCAAACCCCTTACATGTAAAGAGCAACTATGCAACTGGAGGTCAAAATTAAGTGTTCAGTGTCAGTATCTGTGCCAACCTCATCAGGGCCTTTTACCATATCTGGCATTGTGTCATTTAGTGTCTTGGAGCAAAAGCAAGCTTCTAGTCTGATGGTGGCCTTGGAATCAATATCTCTTGTTGATAGGCCCTTATTGTCAACTTGTTTGATACCAAGGTTGGCTTTTATACCACAGGCACCTCCTCAGCATTCTAATTCCTAGAAAAATTGATTTCTGTGTCCAGTCTTGTGGACAATACAGGCCCACCACTGACTTCAGCTGCATCCATCAACACTCATCAGTTTTGAGTTACTCAGAATACTCCCAATCAGAGATACCCAGGAAGAGGACCTGCAAAAAGAAGTGTACAAACTCCCCAGCAGAGTCTCTTGCCCCTAATTCAGATCTCGGCGAAGAGGTGGAATCCTCATAGTCCCCTCCAATTGACCCCAAATTTCAGGAAATTTTGAAATTGATGTGACAGATGGTTAATTGACCTACAGATCTGGCTCTCCCAGTGAGGAAATTGTGATGAATACTTTCACACTACCCTATTTGCAGCTACATTGACTCTATCAAAGGACTATATGATTGACGTGGTCATGGGAAGAGCTTGGTGAGAACCTAGGGTGGCTCAACCCATCCCAATGAAGCCTGACAAACTACTTCCACCTCCTAAGGACAAACCATTTTAGAGTAAGGATCCACTTGCAGAGTAAATAGTGGTGGTGATAGCAGTCAAAGGAGAGTCCTCTGATGAGAGCCTGTGGGTCCATCCACCAAATAAAGGTTTCAGGACAATGGTCAAGATGGGGAAGTACAATTTCATGTCAGGTACATTGGCCACACATGCCTTAAACTATCTAAAACACATCAACTATTTCTAACATGAGTTAGCCGAACAAATACTAGATGCAATGTGAAGACTGTTGATATCAGATACTTGTAGACAGCTAGAGGAACAGTTGTCCAACAGTCTTAAAATATTTACCCTCTTCATGTGCCTGCTATTCAGTGTGGCTTATGGAACAGCTCCAGCTCCCAGGAGAGGCATTATAATGAGGTGCTATGCCTGGCTCAGGCTTTTTGACTTTGCAATAAACTTTAAGACATCATTCATTAATGCTGATTTGATGGGTCCTCTCTCTGTAGATATCATTTGAAGGAAAAACTGGTAGAAAGATAACAAGAGAGCAAGAATTAATTTGCAGTGGGAGTCAATTTCATAGCACACAGAGAATTTTCTCAGTGATTCAAAAGGGTCTTACAGGTGCCTGCAGAAGTCACTGGGCCCCCTTCAATGGATACCACCACAGGGGGCAAAGATACTCTGCAATATTGCTGTTTCTATTACCCTTTTCAAGGTAGGTGACAGCAGCAGAATCCCTAAGGGCTTGCTTGACTGTTCCATTCTGGTGGCAGTCAGGGGGTGGGAGTGTCATCTCTCCCTACTCCAAGATGTGTGGATGAACATCATATAGGATAATCAGGTCAAGAAGGTGGTATCCAGAGGCTATGTAATTCCCTTTTCACAGATACCAAAACTGTCCCTCCCACCACTTTTGGATGTCTTGTCCAATCAGAAGCATGTGGCAAAGGCAGATGGTTCAAGCCATTCTATTGAAAGGACACATCCAGGTTGTCCCACCAGACAAGAAAGGGTACAGGATTTATACAAGATTCTTTTTGGTTCTCATAAAACCAAAGAACCCAGACCCATTCTAGATATCAATAGCCAAAATCTGTGTGCCAGGCAAACCAATTACTGGATGCTAATGAATGCAGTGCATCCTTCCATGCCTTCAAGAAGGAGATTAAATTAATCAACAAGGAATCAAAAAGTATATCAGATAATTATTGGAATTACTTTATCTTAACTAATAATTACCCACCTTCTGATGATGATAAGAAAATGATTCTGGAATCATCCAAACAAACTACATCCTCACTTAAATGGAGATTATACTCATGGAAATTTCTTAATAGAGTATTTTATACACCCCATAAACTAGAATTGATTAGTAAAGAAGATATATTGTTTTGGACATTTAAATTAGAAACCAAAGCATATTGGTCATATAAGTTCTATGATTGTATAGCTTTGGAACAATATTGGAAAATATTAATAATTTTCTTCAAATCCTGTTCTCTGATAAATTTGTTTTATCTAAATCTCTGATTTTATTTAACAATCTGATTCCTAAATGTGTCAGAAGACTTAAGTATCCTTTTTTATGGTCTATTTTGACAGTTGCTAGAAAAATCATAACCAGAAATTGGAAATCTGAATCTTCTCCTTCATTTACAGAATTCAAGAATGTTCTTGCTGAACTATGTCAGCTAGAAATGTTGACTACTAAATCTAGAACTATTAGAACATCTTATTCTTATAATCTGTGGCTGAATTTAAAAACTTTACTAGAGGGTAACCTACACTATTCCTAAGGGTGTTGTCAATTTGTTTAGCTGATTTTTAATTTGTTTATTAAACACTGATGTAAAATACTTTAGTTGTTGTTATACTTATTTGTAAAATTATTTTTTTTCTTTTTCTCCACACACAATTTCTTTAATGTATTTCTGAGTGTGAGTTTTGTATTGTTAAAACTTAATAAAATTTGTTAAAAAAAAGAAGGAGATTAAATATGCCTGTTAGACATACGCATGTATCTGCACATCAGAATTGCTAAAGCTTCCAGGAGGTTCTTACATTTCTGGGTCAGGGGCAGTCACTTACATTTTTGAACTCTGACATTTTGTCTCATCACAGCCCCTAGGATGTTCACTAAGGGCATGGGTGGGGGTCACCACTCACATGAGATTTTATGTTATTTGGATCTTTCCTTCCTAGATAACTGGTTTCTATTCACTTGAACCAGGGTGTCCCCCACAGAAGCATGCAGTTACTTAATCCATCTGTGTCTATCTCTAGGAATCACAAGAAACATGGATAAATTACAGTTGGAACACAGAGCCTGGTTTTATCACATGCCATCTGAACACCTTAAACAGAATAACCAGCCTCCTTCAAGACTGTATCCTTGCAATTTATTCTGTGGTTCATCACATTCTAGATGTCTGTCTTCACCAACAGCATTCTTAATTCTCAAGGGACTGGATGATGACAGCTACATTATTCCTAGTGCATCACACAAAATATTTCATGAGGGTATTACAGTAGATACTCAGGGTACAGTAGTCAGACAGAAAACAACATGGACCAATTTATCTGCATCTTTACTATCTGCAAGAATCACCTTCACTGGTGACTAGACAGTTTCCAATCTGATTATAGGAAAACCCTTTGTGTTACCCATCTGAATAGCCAATGTTGACCACAGATGCTTCTGTCCTGGGGTGAGGGGCATTGTTCAGAACAGATAGCCCTATCGGTAGGCTAATCTGCACATCAACATACTGGAGATAAGGGCAGTCCTCCTAGCTTTACAAGCCTTCCAAGATCTCCTTCCCAGGATGTTATCTCCATCCACATGGATAACATGTCAGTAGCTTGATATATCAACAACCAAGGTGGTAATAGATCTTATCCCCTGTGGCATGAGGCCATGAGAATGTTGAAATACGTGATCTCCACCAACACTTTCTGCTAGCAATTGCACATCCTTTATCAGATCAGCTGTCTGATGGACAGGCTCAAGAAGTGTATCCTTTTTCTTCACAAGTGGTTCCTCAATCCGCAAGTAGCATAGGCATTATTCTGTTGCTGGCAGAAACCATGTTGTGACCTCTTTGCATCCCTGACCAACATCATGTGTAACAACTTCTTTGTCCTTGTTCCCTTAAGGGGACAGACACAAGGGACAGTCTTCTTCTTCATCAGTGTCTGCTGTGTTCTCTGTATGCCATCCCCGTTCCACGAATGATGAAATTCCCACAGAAAGCAAGTTGTGCAGAATGAGAGTCATTCTCATAGGCCCATTCTGGAAATGATAGGTTTGGTTCCTCTTGCTGTGTTCTCATCTCAGGAAGAAGTCTGTGCTTCTGGGTCCACTCACCGATCTCTTTTCCCACCCATCTGACAGGACATGCCCCTACATTCAGTCCCATTTTTCTTACTGCATGATTTCTTCAAATCCACTAATGGCCAGGGATCCAACGTTTTTACCATAGGTGGTCCAGATCCTTACTGCTTCCCAAAAAGCATCTACACATAAAGTATGTGAGTTCAAATGAAAAAAAAAAACTTTCCGTTACGGGGTGTTTGGCATAGCTTATATTTATTTTTAGCCCCTATACTCCTTCAGTTTGAATTTTTTCTCCTCTCCTTGATGCATGTTCTGGTTTTTGCACAATTAAGGTCCACCAAGTGGCTGTTTACAACTTACATGAAAGATTTAATCTTCAATCTTTAGCTTCTCAAATGATACGTTAGGACTTTGTGGGTACAGCAGTGCTACTCCGTCTTCATATCTTGCACATAGCTGTAGGTGGTAATTTGTAAGGTTAATTTGTCAAGCACTGTGGAATCTAGAAGGAAATGCTGTATAAGAACAGGAGTTTGCGCACTGTCTCATAATGAAATTAAAACCAAACAAGCCAGTTTGACTTTATGACTTGTGCTTTTGAAGTTTAAGATGTTATCAGGAGCGGCCTTAGGTCAACTGGTGCCCTAGGCAAAAGGGCTACACGGCGCCACCTACCACACCATCTGGTGCCCCCATCCTGGTCTACCTACACCAAATAAATACTGGAAAAGCGCCCCTGCTACAGCGGCGCCCTAGGCAGCCACATAGTTGGCCTATGCCTAAGGCCGGCTATGGATGTTAGATCTACTGATTGGTTGGTGAGAAGGGTTGGAGAAGGCGAGCAGGAAAAGGAACACTTTAAGGAGTAATGGCAGTCCATTCTGACTAAGTGCCACAAGGCAGAGCTTGTATGTGGAAATGTACAAAATAGAGCTAATATGCATACGTATATGTTTCATACAGCATGCTAAATCTGGAGAGAGCTGTCTCCATTTGAGAGGTGATGTGATGAGATGATTATAGGGCTAATGTTAAATGGCACTGAATGTTGCTTTATTTTTACAGGCAGTTCTGATATGTCTTCATTTAACAGGGGTGAAGGTGGGTGGGGGACACTGCCAATCATCATTATCCTTCTAGAGAGGCAGATATGTAATTCAGTATAAAATGGAAGGAAGGAGTGTGGGAAGCTGATTAGTGAGGGCATACATGAGAAGGCTACTGAAAAAGAACATTCATACTCTGTGACACCTTTCTTCTTTTAATATACTAAATATACGTCTTGAGAGTAATGATAAAGTCAGCCTGAAGTACAAAACCAGATGTATCATAAGTGGTATTAGATTAAGGAATGGGTGCTTTCTGAAAGAATGAGTGCAGTCCTTCTAGGGTGTCATTGCCATCAGGGCTTGATTGTAAGAGTTTACATGCACTAGACAGTACTTCACCAATGTGACATTAAGTCCATTTTAACTAAAATACCATGTGACTTTCCCACCTGCAAGGCGCAGGGATCTATTTTGGAAAGGAAAAAAAATATTAGACTCAGAAATCTGGACAAAGAGAACCTGCAGTTAAAAAAGACAGAAATGAGGTCAAGGATTTATTTTATATTTTGAAATGAGGACGTTTACATCTGGTGTGTAATACAGTATGTATGCATCCACATGTGTGTGTGTGTGTGTGTGTGTGTGTTTAGTATGTTCTGAGCTGCCAGGTCATGAGGGAAAAAAAGTTTACTGTTGTCAAAATGACATTGACATTTCCTTACAGCTTGAGTTCATTTAACTATGTCTGAAGGATTTGTTTGGAGCCATTCAGTAAATAGAACATTATAAAGTTGGCAGGCATTGAAAATAGATAATTGGTATAAGACAGCTAATAAGATATCATGAAAACTAGGAAAAGACATCACAAGATGAGGAAAGGAAATGCTACAGTTAGCTTTTAAAAGATCAGTAAAAACAAATGTCCCCTCTGCAGAGCAAAGGCAGTATGTCTTGTCATACTCAAATTATCTGAACTCAAGAACATGCTTGCACAGCAAGTAGGGTTTTTGGCAGATGAACCTACAACACTCTTTTTTTGCATAAGAGTGAAGAAACACACAGGAATGGGTCAGATTCCAGAGGAGTTGCTCTCAGTGCAAGTCTGCCCTGATTCTAAAAGACTTGTTTTCAGTGTAAGTTACTTACTTCATTGTAATGCCTGCTATAAACAGGCTTGCACAGAGGGACCAAATTCCAAATTTGCTGTCAGTTTGCTCTCAGGGTAAGTGGTCACTTACCCTGAGAAAGTCTTTTGGAATCGGGCCCTGTGTCAGCACCTCCAGCTGGATGCTGTGGTTATCTACCATAAAGTTCTCATAAGCAAGGTAACAAAAGGTAATTTATAGGGTATAAGGTGAGAGATACAAACACACCTTTGGTGCAGTTACATGCCTGATACAAAAAGAGATGTCTGAGGCCAAGAAGATGTATTATCCTCTATGGACACCAACTTCTGTCGACACACTACATATGGGCCTACTGGAAACCAAAAGTTTGCTGTCATAATTTGCTAGAGTCAAGAGTGGTAACCCACACCCTTCTTACTTCATCCATGGGGAGCTGCATGATGCAAGGTGGTAGTATTGAAGATTGTCATGGTATGTCACAGCCATGGTGGTTCACAAGCAGGTTGCTTTCTTATGAAGAAAGGATACAAGATCTTAGGACAGAAGATAAGGAGTTGCTCTTCTTTGTCATGTAGTGCCTTCTGTAAAATAGTTATAAAATAAAAATCAAGATGGGACATTCATATGACATAACAAATTGAGTTTTGAGGGCCACATCCAGAAAGAAAAAAGATGTTGTAGATTCCAATTCAGAAGAGTTCAAACTGTGATGCCGTATCTATAACAGAAATTTTTTAGGCAGGCTGAAAGATCTCGGCATTTATTTTCTAGTGATATGATGCATGAGATAGATGAAAAAAGCTGCATAATTACCTTAAATTAATACATAAGGAAAAAAGAAATAAATACAAAATCTGTGAGAAAGCAATACAGGTGAGATATTGGAAAATGAAAAGGTATTGCCAGGTAGATGAATCAGTGGTGATGTAAATAAGCATTTCTTTACATAAAAGGTTGTGCTTTTTTGGAACAGCCTCATTGCAGAGTATAGAGGGTTTATGGGCTTGAGTGGACAATGCCAGATAGTCCATCCTAGGTGGCAGAGAGGTGGCTAGGCTTATCACATTAGTGACATCTACAAGTGAGTGAGTGATTACCAACAGAAGAGGCTGGGCAGGCCTGTTTATTTGAGTAAAGACTGGTGTGATATGGAAGTAGATGTGTGTGGGAGCATGGATATTTCATCCCATCTGGCTTGCCATTGAGAGTCTGCAAACTGCCAAATGGAGAGAAGTCAGGAGGGAAAGGCATGAACCTCTTGTGGACCAGCATCTGGCCTGCTGCATGACTGATGCCCAACTCTCAATTTCCAAGGCGAGTAAATGAGCCGACAAGACCCTTCTGTTGGGAACAGATGGGCCAATGGTCTCTCACCTAGTACAGGCATTTCTAGCTGCAACCCATGGAAGGAAGAAACAAGCCAATGGGGCATAGGAATGGAAGCAACTGTGTACTAAAAATAAGCTTTTAAATGTATATAGTACACTCAAGAGAACACTAAAAGGAAAATTGTAAAGGTGCTGTTGATCTCTACCATCTGGAGTAAAAAGTTTAAGGACAATATCACCTGCTTGTTATTATGCCACAAAAGAATGAAGCAAGTTTTATGAGCTATTTAAAGTTCTAAAAGTGTCCATAAAGTAGGCTGTTGGACCCACATATGAAAGACATAACCATGTCTTAAGAGAGCATATGAAATATAAAACCACAAAGCTATAGCTCTTTGCTGTAAATTTGAGACTTTCACAAAAATAAGAGAGAAATGTAGAAAGCTTAAAGCCAGCTAGAAGTTTATTTTTATTAGACATAAGATGTTTTTTTTTTAAATCACTCTGCATCAATAATTCACTGCATTTCAATGATTAGCCAAGCATGTGACATTGATTTCTAAGACCTAATAAAAAGGAGACTGGAATATATGAAACACATGAGAAGTCCATCATTCATTAAGGGGAAAAAACAGAAATGCACATTTTGGAAACTGTACTAAAGTTTAATATAATGTTGCATGAAGCATAATACAGAAAGAACTTTAAACAGTTGCATGTTTTTTGTGCACATTGTTATGATTGTAAAATGAGCAACAGTATGTGTTCTAAGTCAATACGTTAGGAGATGATCACTTTTAATATTTGCAACTTCTTTTGCTTTACAGGGACTTCCAGGCCCAGTAGGCCCAGGTGGCCCTCAAGGCCCAGGAGGAGATCGGGTAGGTATTAACTATGCTCCCTTCACATACTCTGTATCATATATACTTGCGAGAGTCACAGGTTTGTTCATGGATTACAGACTCTAATAACTCAAAATGTTTTACCGAAACAATACACAACACAAAACATCGCTTGAAGTGTTTTTGTATCTCTACCACCATAGTATTACAACAGCAATAACGTTCTTCTGGAGTAATGTTTCTGTTGAACTGCATTTAAAATCCTCCAGAACAAGTAGAGAAATAATCTGTTATCTGGAAACAGTGATCCCATTTTTCCTTTGCATATTTAAAGGAATTCCTTATCTGGTTTTGTCCATATCTTAAGCATTTAATTTGGTACAGCTGTGCAGAACAGACCCAGCTGCATGTACTTGTTTTTGCAGTTCTGGAATTGCTTTGCTTCATAGCACTGTTTTTCCATGCAAAAATTGTATGTCTTGTTACAGTTAAACATTATGGACAATCCCAAAATCTTTATTTGTTAATTGAAAGAAGTGTCTGTTTACAGAAAGGTCACATTTAATTATTCAGGTAAAATGGATTATTATACCATGACCCCCCATTAATATTCCAAACTGTGCACACTGATTGGTCAGCGTGCACGTTGTAAATCGACTTATACTAATGGAAAAAGGTCCGGTCGCCCAGACTTTTTCCATTAGTATAATTCTTTTTTAAAACACTGTCTTGCTATATTAAAGGAGTTTAACGTAGCGAGACAGGTTTAAAAAAAGCAACGGAGATCTCCGTTGCTTTTTTTAAAGCTGTCTCGCTATGTTAAACTCCTTTAACATAGAGAGACAGTGTGTAAAAAGCAACGGAGATCTTGCTTTCTCTGTTGCTTTTTTTTTAAACCTGTCTCGCTATGTTAAACGGATTTAACATAGCGAGACAGCTTTAAAATAAGCAACGGAGATCTCCATTGCTTATTTTAAAGCTGTCTTGCTATGTTAAACCCATTTAACATAGCAAAACAGTTTGTAAAAAGCATCGGAGATCTTGCTTTCTCAGTTGCTTTTTTCAAAACTGTCTCGCTATGTTAAATGGGTTTAACATAGCGAAACAGCTTTAAAATAAGCAACGGAGATTGTCCATTGCTTTTTTTAAAGCTGTCTCACTATGTTAAAGCCATTTAACATAGCAAAACAGTAAAAAGCAACAGAGATCTTGCTTTCTCCATTGCTTTTGCCCACAGCTCTGATGTACTGCGTAGGCATACACATGCGCAGTACATCAGAACTGCCTCAAAATACCAGACAGCTGCGGAAGGGCAGCAAGGATGCATTATACAATGCCATTATTTAAGAAAAGTAATTTTTTTTTTCTTAAGTAATGTCATTGTTTAATAGCAATAACCCACTTCTGGGTGTGGGTAATGCTGGATTTACACACGGTTGGCTTTTTTGGCCACTCGGGCTACGCCTCATGACCAAACCACGCCAACCGTGGGTAAATCCAGCATTACCCACACCCAGGCGTGGGTTATTGCTATATCATTACATTTCAGCAGAAGTAATCCTGACAAGAAAATGATGGCAGTGATGCACTTTTAAATACTGATTTCCCAAGAGGTGTTTTCAGCTTATTTTTTCCCATTTAGCAGACTGCCTTTATCAGTCACTATTTCACTCTTTTTATGTTTGTTCAAAAGGCACTTAACACCTGCTTTTGATGCAGCTGCATCCCCACTCATACCGCTCAACTGTCTAGATTTTGGCAGAATGCCCAGATTTTTGCCTCACATTTTTGGCCTATTCCTCATAAAATGTGTGGTTTTCTGGCAAGCCACTGGGGATTGAAATAACTAAATAATATTGTACATTTGAGTTTCAGACTTAATTTCCTTCAGAAAATACCTGCTAAGGCAAATATGGTTATTCTAGCAACTTTCTAAGTCTATAAAAGCAATATTTAAAATCTGTTCGTATTTTTGAGATTTTGTCCCCCATTGTTTTAGGCTTTGTCCAGATTTCTTGTGCTACGAGGTTGAGAGGTATGATCCCCATCTTCACCATCACTATAGTCTCAGGAGCATACAAGGCTTGTTTCTTCTCTAAAGCATTTCAGTGTTTAATTTACTTTATGGTATGTGTTATTTCTTACAAAAAAAAAAACAATGAATGGAAATTTTGGTTTATACACTTACTTATTCTAAAGAGACACACATAGCCAGCAACAGTTCTTTTCTATGGTACTTGAAGAAGTATGACCTGTTTAAAAAGGAAACCGCTCTAGCAGAGGAGTGGTTTTAATCAATGACTTGTGAGGTACATGCTATACTACAATGCAATCTTGGCCCATCCATTTCAGATTCATTTAAACAATTCAATAAGATTATTTAGTAAAACAGACAGTTACAGTTCTGTAAATTAATATGTCTGGATTAAATATCTCTATTTTTGTTAAGTTGTTGGTAAAACTGAAAAACAATGTTTTTATAGATTTTATAATGCTAAACAGTGTGAGAAACGTCTGTAGCCACTGGGCTAGGAGGTTCCATAGGTCTGGTACCTGAAAGAAAAATGAATGATAACCTGAGGAGTCTGTGCATACCTTGGAACCTCTGCAATCCTCAGAAATTCAGAATACAGGGCCCTGGAAGGTCTGTATGGGGCAGGGAATTCTTTCAGGTAAGGTGAACACAGATTATGCAAGGTAAAATGGAATAATACCAAAACTTTATTAATGCTAGACAGTTATACTGGTTGCTAGTGTAAATCTCACATAAATGGCATAATATTTTGATAACAGGAAGTGCTGGGTGGTAGTCTGGTTGTGGAAGGACAATTCCAGTAATCCAGCTATGAAGAGACCAGAGCATGCACATCCACAGAAAATTCCTCAGTGGTTACAGACATGTGGTCCTTGACTGCCAGTGTTACATTGTGAAGAAAACAACAAATACGTTTTATTCATTTATTTATTTATTGACTGATTGATAATTGTTTACTGGGAAAATTCGACTGGGCACTGGTGCGCTTTTTCAGTGGTGGCCGAGGGAGAAAAGCTCCAAGGTAACAGTTTAATGCAATCAATGTTTACAGTAACAAATGTTGTAATGCATTTTATTTTATTTATTTATTTATTTTATTTTACATTTGTTTACCGGGAAAGTTTGACTGGAGCAAGGTCCATTTACAGAGGAGGCCCAGGGCGAAAAGCTCCATAACATAATGGTACAATTACAACAAATGACAAAAAAAATTGTGTACAGAGGCATATATACAACTCCATGTCTTTATATGACAACACAATCCACGAATGAAGGACATTTTCTATACAGTGGCATATATACAGTCTAGGAGATTTTTTGTACCTTAGTTTGATTTGAGCAAGCTCATTTTCAGTGAATACATAGCATAGTAGTCAGTATGATAAAAATTGTTTTGATATTCACAAACATTAAAATACAAGCATTGTATTCAGAATTTATAGATAGAAGAGTGGTGTATAAGATAGGTGGGTAGGAGCAGTTTAACAAATACATTAGAGTGAGGTATTAGAGGGGATAAGCAAGTTTAAGTGTTAATAGAAAAGCAGGGATGGAATAATTTGGTTGTCCTAATTAGAAGTAGGAATAGAAGTTTAAGTACTATAATAAGGTAAAGTATTAGAAGGGGAAAAGCAGGTTAAGTGATTTATTGTTTAAGGGAGGTATAGGAAGATGAATGCAGGATGTTAGGAGAAGATATGTCTCAGATGATGAGCAGGGACAAAGCCAGGAGGAAGAGAGGATGTCTTTTAGTAATGGCTTCAAACAATGAAAGTGTGAGATAGCCTTGACTTAATTTTATTCCAAGTTCTAGCTGCATTATTGACACAGAGACTGAACCCAGCAGACCTTTGTGGTTTTTAGATGGTAAGTAGTTGTTTATGATTTGACCAAAGGGGAAGGTTTGGTAGATGATATTGGAGTATAGGGATTATTGCCAAGCAGGAAAATGGGGGATAGATCATTTTTTGGGTTAAGATGAGCTGGATATAAGATAGGTGATGAGGAAGTTGGAGCCAGTTAAATGTTTTAGTGGTAAACAGTGATGGGTCTGGTAGTGTTTTTGCAAGCACATCTGGCAACTTTGTTGCAGCATTTTTCAAGTTTAGAATTGAGGCTTGTAAGATGGTCATGATGAATAAATTGGTAGTAAAGCCAAGCCTTTTGCTCTGATAAATAATACAGGATATCAGGGCTGGAAAACTGAGTTTCTAAAGATGGTATGAATTGCCATGGTGACAGTTAAGCTTTAACTGATTACCACACATAAAGCTCAGGATGACCTTCAGATCATCTGCGGGACTATTAACAATTTGATATTTGTTCTCAATTGAAGAGAGGTATAGCAATGATAATATAAACATCAAATAAGATTTCTCAGTGGATTCAAATGCACAAAAAATAACAATACACACCAAGCTGAACTCTATGGAAGTACAAAATCATTATGGAAGTATAAAGACATCTTAACTTCAGACACAGCCCCCTGCACTTGTCCCAAAAGTTACGATGTAGATAAACTATAACTGTTACCAGAGATTCCTCTATTTGTCCAAAGATGCTTCAGTAGGATTCCATGGTCAACCATGTCTAATGCTGAGGAGAGATTAAAGCAGACTAACACAGAGTAGTACCATTGATCTCTTGACAACAGAAGATAGTTTAATACCATAGCAAGAGCAATGGTCATGGCTGAAAAGGGTCAATAGACCAGTGCACTTACCAGGTGAACAACCAGTAAACAAATAAATAAATCTGAATGCCATATCTTGTTCATAAACTAGACTGAAATGGGTCAAAAACTTCATATTCCCAAATAATAGAATGAAGCTGAGCAGATAACACTTTCTTTATAACCTTGCCAACAAGTGGCAGGTTAGAGACAGGGCAGTAATTGTCAAGCGCATTAGATTCAGCTGTGTATTTCTTCAAGAGCTAGACACATAAGCCCCTCCATTATAGGTTCATAGGTTGGTACTAGGCTATCGACCCTAGGGCCTATACAAGCCTAGCCAAAACAATTCCCTGGCTATTTCTTCCCACACTATTTACTTCCCTGGACCCCTGCCTAGCAGTGCGACTGATGTGATCCCCAGGGTGAATTTCCTTTCCCCCATCCAATCATCAAGGTTGCTTTTGAAGAGGGCAAAAGAGGTGCTCTGCTTGACATGTATGGGCAGTCTATTCCAGAGTCTGGAGAGTCTCTGGGTCAGGAACCTATCCCTCCAGCATGTTTTGTTTATTGTGATGACAAGGTTTAGATCCCTGCAGCATGTGGCTCTGAGGGATTGGGATTTCTTTAGTGTAGCATGTCCAACAGCTCTGGGTTTGACATGGCCTTGTATGTTAAGCAGAGATCACCTCTGAGTAGATGATATGCGACAGAGTATATCTGGACTTCTTTAAGGCGGTCAGCGTAGGGCATCTGCTTTAGGCTTGTGATTTTTACATTGAGGTATTTCTGTGGCCTTTCCAGTTGTTGCAGATGTCTTGAGAGTTACATACCAAATGGGGCGCTGTATTCTATAATGGGCCTAATGAGGGATGAGTACAGTGGGACAATGACCTCCTTTTTTTCTGGGTGAAAAGCCCTTAGTGATGAGGTGTGTCACATAGAAGGATTTCCTGACTGTTGTGGCGATGTGGTTATCGAAGGTGAGACCACTATCCACCTGTATCCCTAAGTCTCTTATCACACTTTCAGTGTTTAGTGTACTGCCACCTATGTGGTAATTCACGGGTACATGTTTTTTTCCCAAAGGGGATAACTATACATTTCTTGGCACTGAGCTTGAGCCCATGGCTCTGGCACCAAGCATCTGTTTCTGTAAGGCCCTTTTGTAGAGTTTCCACATCATTTGGGGCTTCAATAATGTCTCCCAGTTTACAGTCATCTGCAAACTTTGTTAGCCAGAGTCCCTTAGTGTTGGCCTGTACTTCAGAAAAGCAGATGCCAAACAAGAGCGGTCCCAGGACTGAACCCTGAGGTACTCCACTTGTCACTTGTATGGAGCTGGATTTGGAGTCGGTTACTTTTACAGTGTGGGTTCTGTCAGTAAGCCAGTTGGCAACCCATCAAGTGACATAGGGATTAACGCCCAGCTTAGTAAGTCTATCTATGATTCCAGAGTGGAGGATGGTGTCAAAGGCCTTGGCGAGGTCCATATAGGCTGTGTGGACCACCTTACTCTTGTCCTTGGCTCTGGAGACTGATTCAAAGAAGTCAGTCAGGTTCAGGAGACAAGATCGGCCCTTCACGAACCCAAACTGGGTGGGGCCCAGTGTTTGAAGGTTGCCAATGTCTTTGTTTATAAGTTCCATGATAATATGTTCCATGGCTTTGCAGATCAGGCTCGTCAGACTGATAGGGCAGTAGTTCCCGGGATCGAAGGTGGATCCCCCCCCTTGTGGAGTGGGATAACTGTAGCTGTGCGCCACTCAGTGGGCATGAAGCCTGAGGTGAGGCTATGATTAAACATGACACTTAGATGAGGTGCCAGTTCATTTTGTAATTCATGTAATACACAGCCCGGGATGTCATCTGGTCCCATGGATGCTGTATTCTTAGCTTTGGAGAGTGCATTTTTTACCTGTGTGGCCGTTATTACCAGAATTTAGCGATCTTTTGGTATTGAGATGGGCCGATTAGGGGGCGAGAGGTGGGTGAAGTTGGCACTGAATTGATCTGCCAGGATATTGGCAATATCCTTGGGATCAGTATATTTAATGCCATTCTATTGTAGCTCAGAGCAGATCTGAGCATTGCCATTTAGATTCTTGACATAGTTATAGAATGCCTTGTGGTTGTCTTTGAAATTGTTGGCAATTTTATTTTCATAACTAGCTTTGGAGGATTTTGTGAGGGATCTCAGCTTCTTACTGAGGCTGGTAAGGGAGTTTTTTGCATCCTGGGATTTTCCTCTTTTCTGCAACAGTTTCTTCCTTTTGTTGTAAGTAGTTTGTTTATGGCAGGGGACCACCAGATTGTCTTCCTTTTCTTGGAGGAGAGCATCTTGGTTCTATTTGGGATGGCATGATTCATGCATGAGTGGATGTGCTCATACAGTGCCGTAGTGTAGGACACAGCAGTCGAATTTTCAGTTCCCATCTGCATGGGTGCCATGAAGTTTGTCACTTCTGACTTGTGTAGCATGAAGTTGGCTTTGGAGAAGTTTTTTATGGAGATTTCCTTACTGGGGGTTGGGATGTGGATATTAAGGGTGATTAGCTTATGGTCAGACCTGATCATCGAGGTGGTGACCATAGATGGGGAGCATCGATTTCCCATGTTGGTAATGACCAGGTCTAGGATATTGGAGCCCCTGGTGGGACTATTTATTAGTTGATCCAGGGCGTTGGAATTTATGAATTCCAAGAACCGTTGGGCAAAGGTGTTGGTACACAAGTAGTTTTCCCAGTTTATGGCAAGGTAGTTGAAATCACCCAGTATTAGGGTGTTTGGTTGTATCTTAATATTTTCCAGTATGTTTAGAAAGGTGTAATGAGAATCTTGGGGCATGGTGGGCGATCTGTAGAAAGCTACAATTTGGATTATAAGTGTTGGGAAAGCATATAGGTCAGAGAAGTCATTGATAAATAATTGGTCCCAGCCTTTCAAGGTCTGCCTGAACCTGTTGAACTGGGCAAGAGTCCATTCCTCAGGTTGCTGGGTGAATACTTGAAACTACAATCAGGAGTTCAGTGTAAGTGGTGATCTGAAACTTTGTTACTAACGAGTGCAGTCGTAATGATCATTAAGAGTAGTCCTTGAGCTTATCATGGCTGGAGATGCAGACTAGAGGGATCCAAGCTTAGCTGCAAAACGTCATTTGGCCAGTTCACATTTTTCAGCTGTAGAAGCTCTCTGAGTATTCAGACAAAGAAGATTACACAGCATGGTAATCAGATGAGTTGCAAAAGAGCTCTCTCATGACCATGCCTCTCAACTGTCCAGATTTTTGTGGAATTTCCAGATTTTTTACTCATAATTTTGGTCAGATCCTTAAAAAATGTGTGGTTTTCTGGCAAATAATCAAAGATTAAATGGTGTGCATCTGAATTTCAGATTCCTGATCCTTCAGAAAAGGCATGCTAACAAAGCAACTATTATTCTATCAAGTTTCTAAGTTCAGTAGAGCAATATTTAAAATCTGTCTGATTTTGGTTGTTTGTCTGTCCATTAGTTTTGGCTTTCTCCAGATTTCTTCCACTTAGAGGTTGAGAGCAATGCTCAGGACAGACATGCTGACTTCATTTGAGTGATCTCTGCATGATGGAGAATGCAGTGCTCATCAAGACTGAGCTTAACATCCATGAGGCCAGTCCTGTGCCATTTACACTCAAGCTTCCATATGACTCTTCTTAAACCAAGAAGATCAGCATCAAACCATTGATGATGTGGAAACAGGTGAATCAGACATAGATGAACTGGTACAAATGAATCAAGAGAGTTTTGCAGCCTTATTGGAATGGAGGAGTAAACTGATAAATTGATACAGCACTGAAATTCCTAAATTTTCTAAGTAAAAGATCAAGAGACCATAGCTGGAGCAAGTTACATGCATAATGAACTGACTGGAAATCAGATCAAGAAACAGGTTCTACTGCCAAAGCAAGGGTCGTTATGCAGATTTGGAGCACCAAATCTAAGAAATACCCTAAACAGTGAGTCACATATGTAACTACCTGACTATAACATGATATCTACAGCTTTCCTTCGAACTAACAAGCAAACATGCCAGTGTGATTAGATGACAGCTTGCTAGCTCGTTAAGCTTTAAGGAAAGTTCTGTTTTGATCACAAGAAGACATGCCAGGGTGTTAAGTAAATGACCAACGTAGCCTTACTGATAATTCTGTTGAGATGTCAGGGAAAAATGGCAGGCTGATCAGGAGGATGTAAATGGTACTTCATGAAACGCTTTATGGTACTTCTTTCCCGAGGAGGAGAAGTGACACCTTTGGTTTTACAACTGCCACCTGGAGGAATGCAAACTGTGTAACAGTAGACAGGCAGAATGTGTGTAGGCATTGTGATATTTCGTTATTAGCAGAAAACAACAACAAAATACATAAGCCTAGGAATTGCTCAGTGGTACCATTGTGGTGGATGTCATTACCGTAGCACGATCGCAGATCACACTTAGTAAGGATTTAGTTTTCCCATTCAGTAACAACCTACAGAGACACCTGACACACTTTGGTTATCCAGGGCATGACATCTGAAATATTTTAACTTTATGTTATGAGGTGTTGCAGTAACATTTCAGATAGCTATGAAAAGTGTTTAGGACCAATGGTTGCAATGGTAAAAAAAAGGACTGTTAGGAGACAGAGATGCAACTGGAGACCAGGAGAAAGAAGAGCAAGAGAACAAGAGGGCAGAAATATATTTTTAATGACCACTGGTATCTACATGTATCTTTTAACAATTAGAAGAGACATTTATTGTAGGTAGTCCAGCACAAATATCTCACATGGAAAGAAATTGTGATGTCAGACTATCAAGTAAGCATAAGCGTGGCAGCTTAACAGTAAAAAAAAAAGTTTATCGACAGACTTTTTTGTCTTCATCTTTGAAGTGTTGATCTCATACTTAATTTTTGAGTATGACCTTTCTAATTATCTTTTCCTACAGGGATTCCCAGGTAAACCAGGGCCCACCGGACCACCAGGATCACCAGGGCAAATGGTATGTGCATTCATGTAATTATTATCAAAGCAAACTTGATAGAATGACTAATATTTAGGTTAAAGTATGATGTTTATATAAGCAAATCCTTAGTTTCAGCTTTCTGTAACTATGAAAAATTGGCAAAAAGTTCTGCATTGACAGTTTTCATACTTTTCTCATCTGTATAATGCTGTTATTTTTAAGTAACAGCATACTGGCATAATGTGTGTCTGATAAGACAGGATGATGACAGGAGTAGATTGTGTTGCAGTCGCTTTGAGGTGCCTGGACATGATTTGGGTCAAAGGAATTACATTAATGCACTGGTTACAGGAAAAAAATTGCATTCATTTAATATTGCTTTAAGTCTTTTAAGTAGTTAAGTAATAACGTATGTGGATACCAAATTAGGTTGCAGCTTGATTACTGTTCATTTAGAGAGTGCCATTTCTTTTATGAAAGATCATTAAACTAGATTTATTCTAGTCTCAGAGCAACAGTGGTGGTTTTAGACTACTGCTTACACCTCTTCTGTTAGAGCAATAATTTTACAGAGTCTTTAGTCAAACTGTGTGTGTGTGTGTGTGTGTGTGTGTGTGTGTGTGTGTGTGTGTGGGGGTGGTGGTGGGGGGCTTTTTTTAATAAAATACATTTTATGTGAGTCATGTCAAATATTTTAAATGCAGTAAAGCCAGGGGTGCAGATTCCATTCCAGCATTAATTCTGAAAAAAAGCCACCCTATGAGAGCTCCTATTTTAAAAAGTAGGAATTCTAGCAAGCAGCCATTCATTGCTGAGTGCTGTTTGTAGTCCCAGTGATAACTACCAAGAACTTCTCATTTAATCTGTTTTTGCACAAAAGGGAGTGAGTCCTGCTTACAACAGGAATAGATGCATTGATTACTCAAGATTGGCATAATTGGGGATCTGATAGTAGATCATGTAGGAGAATCAGACATAGTAACAGCTATAAGCATTATTTTATAATGAGGTTGGCATTAACATCTACATTAAATGTATCTTTTGTTTGATCATAAACACAAGCAGTTGTATGGCTTCCATTGCAGGCTCCTTCGAAATGTAAAAAAAAAAAAAAAAAGTACAGGGTCGAGAGATCCCATTGATGTATCGTGGGCAAAGAAAGGACAATGCAGTAATACAGTTTCCAAATTTTTAATGCTTTACTAATTGTTAGATTCTTACTTAGAAACTTTTATCTCACCATGAAAAAAGAAAGCACTGTATATAGCAGGTGATAAAGGAACCCTTAATATGCAGCCTGACAAGGCATACTCTTATGGTTAAAAATAACAATCATATGGGAGCTGTGGAATTTTGTACTGCATCAGAGCAAGTACTTTCAAAAGAAAACTTCAGTGATCTAATCAGAAATGTTCAGTAGGTTGGGAATGACCATGATCTGTAGTGGCCTATTGTTGTTCCACTCTGCTAATTTTCAGTAGTGAAATCATTAAAGCATAATGTACCATTGATGCACGTGGTTGTATGGTTGCATGAAGCAAAGGTACATTGCAGAGGTGGAAGTGCTGATGTCTAATTTTGATGTTGTTTTAGATTGCCACTTAAATAATCTTTTAATTTTTTTTATTTATACATAGTCAAGATTTTTAACAATTTCTATGTCAGACGTAATAGAAGGAACCTTGACTTACTATAAAACAGGCCTAACAATGAGTTTGTTTTGAACAGTATTTGTACCCCAAGATAAAATGATTTATAAATTATGGAAATAGATCATTTAGGCTGCTAGATATACAACACTAGGATATTGCTCTAAACTGTGCCTGATTTCTGCCTCTTTTTTTTGTCCTGTTCATTTGATGTTCTCCTAAATCACTGAGGATTACAGTCAATAATGCCAGACATTAGTATTTTATACTTATTCTTCTGGAACATATGTGTTAATGCAAAATCCATTGTTCAGTCAACATTTTATGTGACTTAGAGTAATGTTTAAAATTACCCTTAAGTCTGACATTTGGCCTCCCCATTAGTTTTTACTTTCTCCAGATCTTAGACTCATTTACATTGATGTGCTAGGGCTATATGGTTACGCAGCTCTGCAAGCTGCTGGTTTTATTGTACAATGCATGTTTATACTTTCTCAGTCTTTGGCATAATGAGAGCTTGGATTGTTTTCAAATTTGGTGTAATGACTGCACTAACCTCTAAGATTTTCATAAATCCCATTATGCATATGTGCAATGAAGGCTGGTGGAAAGCCTTTTCTTTGGGATCTCTTATGTTTCATATAGACTCACTAGCTTAGTGAACCATGTTGCCCTCAGAATAAATCGTTTTGAAATCTGGTTCATAAGATATACAGTAATGGCATTTCATTTGAAGTTTTTTTTCATATTAGTTTATTGTTATGTGAGAGATTGTTGAATAATCTTTATTCCTGGAGTTGCTGTATACATCATAAGATGTTTAATGGAGTTTTTAGCTTGCTATAAATCCTACTTATTGGAATGCCTTCCTTACATGTTTCACATACATTTTATTTCTGTTATTTATTTTGCCTTGGTAAGGCTATCACTCAGAAGTGCATGTTAAAGGTAACTGGCTTGGTGATCGTTGTTCAGAGTCATGTGGTAGCAGAACTTAGGAAGTGTGAGCCAAATGCAGCTAGCATTTGGCTTGTCACTTAAAATCTAAAATTAAACTGATCTATATTACTTAATTTAGAAGGGTCATTCTGTTGCAAGTGAAATACACTTAGGGATAATGTTTGTGATCAGTGAATAAAGATAAGTTAATCTTAATATGCTAAAATGTGGCAAGTATTGCATATAAATAATATAATGCTAAAATGGAATTAGTACTTGTTATTACAAGATGACAAAACTAATTATACCAGGTATTTCACTTATGAGAACAATCAGTAAGTACTGAAGCTGGTGAAAAGTATAAAATGCATATTTATTTATAACTTAATTTTCCTGTCATACAGGGTACCCCAGGAGCTCCAGGAGTGGCAGGTCCTCCTGGAAAACCAGGACAAGAAGGACAACCAGGATCACCAGTAAGTGGACAACAAAGTGCCCTTTTCTTTTGTTAGGGAATGACCATTCTGCATTTGTTTTAAATAGCTATTATAAGCAGTTTATTCAGGCCCCGGAAATGAAAGTGTAACTTGAAAATTCCATTTTGTATTCAGAATCCCAAAGTCATGCCATGACACACAGGTTGTGTGTTTGTGTGGGCGTGTTCCCTGTGATTGGTTGGCACTCCATTCATGATTAGTACACAGCCTTGTACCCACTGAGTGATTAGACAGTCTGTTGGCCTCCTCCAGCCCTGAAAGAATAAGTGAATTAATGAACCTTATAATGTTACCCTAGACCTACTAGACATTTAAAAATGCATACATCTCTGCAGTTGTCACCATTTGCACCATTAATAAATGCTGTTGCCCTCTGCAACTGTGAGAATGGTGTTCTTTTTGTTTGACGACCAAGCTTGTTTCTAAACAATTTATTTACAAATCAGTGTTGCAAACATTAGATTAGTTATCGCAGTCTGGCTTCCTTCCAGGTTCCACGTACAGTTACAGTGTTTACCTCATTAAGAAAAGCCCTTCCTTTCATTTATTTTATCATCTCTGCAAGATGAGCCCAATTCTCTATTTGGAATCAGGTGAAAGAGTTATTTTGCCAGTAGCATATACTGAATGGGGACATGCAAAGCTCTGTCTTTTGGAGTGAGAGTATACGGCAAGATATTTAAGTCAGTACTCTTTAATTATTTAACTGTAGACCTTTGATTTATATATAACAGTGTACCCTTTCATAATGAGTAATTTGTTTGGCATTATATGAACAAA
>NC_056725.1:904513707-904558707 GCF_019279795.1 Protopterus annectens | reverse complement strand
CAGTTTTATTAGAATCCAGGTCTCCCATCTTCCCTTCCAGTTCTAGCCCAGTCTGTAACAACATCTGCCTCAGACTTTGCTTGGGGATCAGTGTCTATGGAGATAAAAGTACAGAGTCTTCGGAAAAGAAACACCAGACCAAAACACATAAATATAATTTAAGAGATGTTTGCACTTATGCATACTCTCAACAATCTCAATCATCTGTGGTTCCTAGGACCATTACAAGTGTTTACGTACAACATCATGGTGATGTGGTTCACAAATAAACAGCATGGAACCCAATCCTAACCAAGTTGCTGACTAGCCAATGTTAGCCTGGGATACAGCTTTTCAGCACAATCTCATTGTACAGGCCACTTACATACTGTCAGAGTAAAATGTTTGAGGCAGACAAGCTGAACAGGACGAGGAAAGAACCTCATGAATGGAAACTGAATCAGGGTTCTTCCAGGAACTGATCCATCTGTCGAGAACACCTCAGCAAGATATTTTTGTCTCCGGTGACTATAATCATTTGGCAAAATTGTGATCCAGGACTGAATGCAAGAAGGCATGGGAAATAGATTCCAGACAGAAATGTTATAGCATAATCTTACAACCTTTCCATACGGGTCATTCTGAATATTCAGAAATACTCTTAAAAAAATCATTGTGGTGAATCTCTCATTCTAAAAGGGCCTTGGCTTCTTCTGTGGCTTGTTCGGAAAAGTTTGGATTCTATACATATTCCAGAAGTTGCAACTTGCTCCTCTGTTCACACCTTTACAAAGCACTGCAAACTAGATTCCTCTTCTTGGTCTAGGGCAGGCTTTGCTAAGACCATTTGCCAGAAGTTCCTGGACCCCCATCTTTCCTCCTCCCAGTCAGTCTAAGCTATGATAATCTACCCATATAGCTAAGGCTACTGCAGCAGTAATCTGTGATGAACACAGTACAACCATGTGTGTGAACCTACCGTAATAGTAAATGTTCAAATGATGACTGCTGCAGTAGCCACTCCCCCCTCCATCACACTTTTTCTTTGTATGTTTTTGTTGGCAGGGGTGGACTTCTCATTTTAATTTCCTAGCATTGATATTTTCAAGCATTTAACATCTCTAAGTTGCCATGAAAACTCTGAACGCCTCTACTCTTTTTCTACAGCTCAACTTAAGATGAATAACTGTTTGGATGTGTGGAAGGTTCCCTTTAAGCTTTGGAAGATAGCCAGTTGTTATGCTAGGTTTACTTATACAACAGTGCTAATTTTATATATCTGTTACTCTTTTTAATTGTTGTAATAGTATATTACAATTTGTTTACCATTTTTGCCATGTGATAGATTATGTCATTCATTGTAATTCTTAACTATAACTATTGAGATATGCCATTTTAATAAATGTGGAAAAATGTGCAAGTAATAAGTGGCCAAGTTTGAATTTCTATGGCACACTTCTCTTCACCATATAAGGTCTGGAGATTGTGATTTTACATGACTAAATTGTGCATGATGAAGCAGATAGCTATTAAACTAGTTTACAAATATTGTCTGAAGCACACATTTTTGTAGCAGACATGATTAATCAAAATTAGAATTATCAGAAGTCTTATAAATTAAAGAACATTTGAGTTATTTTGATGAGAGTTTATTGCCTGTAAAGGTTAACATGATAGGAGGAGTGACCCTAGCCCAGGCCCACTCCATCTATTCATAACACCCTTTTCCCCATTTTTGCACATGGGGGTGGGGTGTCACTTTATCAGTGACAATCATCTAGAGCCAAGGTTTACATCACAAAGTGGATAGCACTACCATGGTAGTTCTTCCACACCCCACACTCACACAGACCTATGGCCAAATTAGAGTGTGCATCCCACCTACTGCATATCATTGGAATGTGGGAGGAAAATGGAGCACCTAGAGGAAACCAACATAAATATAGGGAGGACATGCAGACTCTGCACAGACGGCACCCTGGCTGAGAATCGAACCAGCGAACCTCTTGCTGTGAGGTAATAACACTAACTGCTGTGTATCTGTGCCACCCTTAGCTCAGGTGCACTATCTTTCTGTATATTTATAAGTAAAACATCTGTAAGTAAATTATGAGGAACTAGAAGCTGAAAGATACTGAGAAGATCAATATGGAGTAATCCCCAGAAGCAAGCTGCCCAAATACACAAATTCATGTTTAAGAACCATTCAGCATATGACTAGTAGCTGCAGATACACCTAGATTAGAAAGCAACAGGTTTATTTGAATTCATTAGTAAATTCTCATATAAAGTGATGTTTAAGTAGGGCAAGTAACTTCTGTAGATTCCGTCACAAAAACATCAAACCAGAACAATACTTACCATTGAATAAGAATATGCCATTGAGGTTGGTTTGTAATGTTAGCCCTGTGGAGACTGATGAAGTAGGCCCCAAACTACTGATCTCCAAGCTTGTTTGCTGTAGCATAGACTGGATTCGGGCCTGCTGGATCTAGCTTTATTTGTGTAACTTGAGCACTAATCCAGACATTCTCTAAAGTATTCAATGGTATTTATTACTGCTTGGTTGTAACTTGATTAAAGTGTAGCTGTCATTCAAGTCTTTTGGATTAAGCACTTGGGCTTCAGACCAGTTGTTTTACATTAGGAAGGTTTGTGGCAAGCACTGTGGTGGCAGGACAGGTAGCTTTCATCCTTCTAAGTTGGGAACTGCTGATTGAGAGCCCAGTGTCCAAGTGTATTAGTTCTGGTTTAGGCACTTGGGCTTCAGGCCAGTTATTTTACATTAAGAAGGTTCGTGGTCTGCACTCTTGTGGGAGAAGAGGCTGGACTCTGCCCTTCTGAGCTGGGAATTTTCTGGTTAAAGGTTTATAGTGCCTGAATATTTGAACTGTATCTTACTGAAATTGGTTCACCTTGTTTGCTCTAGCATAGACTAGATCCAGGCCTACTGAATCTAGCTTTGTTTATATACTTGTTGTTTGTTTGCTTGTTATTTCCCTGGAAGCTAATTCACCTAATACGCAACTTCTTAGCGCTTCTGTGGATCACTAGTGATATCTGCATTGCTTACTGTACTTATTTCCTTGTTTCACTTGAAAGAAAGTTACTGTTTGTCGTTTTTGCATTTAGTTACTTGTATCACATTGTTCTCAAGTTACCTGGCACTTGCTCACTAAAGCAATTATATAAGTCAGCACTAAAAATTAAAAGCACTACACCCTCACTCCCCACTGGCCCTTGTTTTCAATTAAGGATTTCCCAATATTATTCTAGCATGTCCAAAGGTCAGTTGTCAATCTCCTCTCCGGTCCAGCTGGTGAATCTGGGAATCTTGAGGCAATGTTATAACTGCCTCATGTACACAGACAACCCTCTCCTCCTCCCACATAACACAAATACTTGCGAGAGATGCAGCTATTTAGCCAAACTGGAGGCTGAGCTCTCTCAACTCAGGACTGGCAAGACCAGACAGGAGGAGAAGGCAACTACACACACCACAAAACCAGCCTCACATAATGCTACCACTCCACTGAATCAAACACATGAACACACAAAGACATACTGAGGCTCTGAGTAAAAATTTACCTAAACAGCAGAGGCCTCCAAAGCAGACACCCAAACAACTGCTACCTCAAGACACCCCACAAGCAACACATAAACCACAAAAGCAGTGTGCAAAGCAGTCACAGCCCTTAAGGCCAAATACAACACCAAACATACTTGTCATAGGTGACTCCATAGTCAGACACACTGACGTCCCACTCACCAGGCTGAACAAGGAGAGGGTCACAGTAAGCTGCCTATCGGGCGCTAGAATCCGCCACATAACACAAGCACTGGTCACTGCACAGCAAGTACAAATATGACACAGTCATTGTCCATGCTGGTGTGAGCGACCTGAGACGCACCTCCCTGGACTGCATGAAAAGAGACATAGAGGAGCTCTCTGATTATGTAGCCCAGGCAGGTATGACCCTAACCCTGAGCAGTATCCTTCCTTCACCAAGAATGATGCCACAATATAGAGACAAGATGATCAGCTTTAACAATTGGCTTAATGTCTGGTGTCATTCAAAGGGGATCCAGTGTCTGTCTGCCTGGGATGACATGCTTGACAAGCCACGCTGCTTAAGGGACGGCTTGCACCTGTCACCCTGGGATTCCGGATATTGGCTAAGGCTCTTGCCACCCCATAGTGCCTTATATAGGGAAGGCTCAAAATCTAAACCTACCACCCTAGAAAACAAAAATGGGAAGAAATTGAGGGTAATGCTGCTCAATGCCAGAAGTCTAAATCTCAAAATGCACGCACTCGAGGCCCTTCTCAGTATGGAGAACATCGATGTCTGTGCTGTAACTGAAATCTGGTTCAAGGCTCCTGAGAGCACCCCGGCACTATTAGGTTTTACCTCATATCATGCGTTCCGGCCCCAAAACCCGGACCACTCCACAAAAGGAGGGTGTAGCCATATTCATAAAGGATACACACACCTCCAGGTTGGTGGCAACGTATGAAGCTTCGGAAACCATCCAGGTGCAACTAACAATAGGCAAAACTGCTCTACAAATTGTAGCATGCTACAGGCCACCCTCTCAAACTCAGGAACCCCACACAGCCTTCCTGAAGACACTGGAGGGTATAAATGTATCTCCAAACACCATCATATTGGGTGACTTCAACTACCCGAATATAGACTGGGAACATTACTCAAGCCCTAACTTTCTAGCCCAACGGTTCCTGGAGTTCATAAATTCAAATGCCATGGAACAGCTAGTCACTGTTCCCACGAGAGGAGAAAATATACTAGATCTCATTGTCACAAACATGGGGACAAAATGCTCCACACCGAAGTATATCCCTCATTGGTGAGATCTGATCATAAACTAATCTCACTGGAAATCCACATCCCGCCCCACCCCAAACAAAAAGACCATAGTGAAGAACTTCTCTAAAGCAAACTTCACACTACTCAAGACTGGTGTGGTATCCTTCAAGGCCCCTGAGTCAGAGGAAACCACAACCCAAGCTGGAAGCCCTTACAAATGCCTTCTATGAACACCTCCAGGACTGCATGGATCAGGCAATCCCAAATAAAACCAAGACTCTTTCCACAAAGGGCAAACGTCCAGTCTGGTGGACCCCAGCCATTAACAAACTTTACAATAAGAGGAGAAAGCTATTACATGATAGAACAAAATCCATAAAAGGGAAGTCACCCCTGATCATTATTAGTAAAAAATATGAGCACTCATAAAATCAACTAAGGCCAATTTTGAGAGAAAAATTGCCATGGATTCAAAGGACAATCATAAGGCCTTTTTCAGCTATGTTAGGAACCTGGGTGGAAACTCACAGATATGCTCAGAATTAGTCCAAAATGATACAAAAATCACTGAACCCACAGACATTGCCAACATACTGGCAGACAGGTTCAGTGCAAACTTCACCCTCTCCCCTAAAGGAGAGATAACTATCCCAGCCGAGTGTAGCCTCCCGGACATCTCAAATGCGCAGGTGAAAGCTGCTCTCTCTAAAGCTAAAAACACAGCATCAATGGGACCGGATGGTGTCCCCGGCTGTGTGCTACACGAGCTAAATCAGGAATTAAACCCGCACATAAGGCAGCTGTTTAATCTCAGCCTTACCACAGGATACGTGCCCAAGGAGTGGCGTACGGCAACTGTGGTCCCACTCCACAAAGGTGGCGGCTCTACGGACCCTGGTAATTACCGCCCCATAAGCTTAACAAGTCTAGTCTGCAAAGCTATGGAGAGGATCATAATGGAGCTCATAAACAAAGATATAGGGGACTTGCAGACATTGGACCCGACCCAGTTTGGCTTTGTCAAGGGAAGATCATGCCTTTTGAACTTGGTCGACTTCTTCGAAATAGTCACCAAGGCCATTGATGAGGGAAAGGCAGTCCATACAGCCTACCTTGACCTTGCAAAGGCTTTCGACACAATACCCCACTCGGGTATTGTAGAAAAACTTACCAGCTTAAATGTAAACCCATATGTCACAAGATGGGTTGCAAACTGGCTTAAGGACAGAACCCACAGGGTTAGAGTTGCTGGTGCTGTGTCAGACTCCAAGCCGGTCACAAGTGGTGTCCCACAGGGCTCGGTCCTTGGCCCCATATTGTTTGGCATCTACTTCTCAGAAGTACAGGCCAACATGGGAGGACTTTGGCTGACAAAGTTTGCAGATGACTGCAAACTGGGCCATAGTGGAAAGTGCATCGGACACGGATATCCTTCAGAAGGGACTCACAGAAACAGATAGCTGGTGCCAGAGCCATGGCCTGAAGTTAAACGCCAAAAATGTATAGTCATACCCTTCGGGAAAAACAAGGTAACCCCAAGCTACCATATAGGTGGCAATCCACTAAGCACAGAAGAGGTTATCAGGGACCTGGGGACCCAGGTTGACAGTGGCCTTTCTTTTGACACTCACATTGCTAAAGTGGTTAGAAAGACCTTCTACATTGCCCACCTGATCATGAAGGGATTCACATCCAGATCTAGTGAGGTCATTGTTCCCCTGTACTCTTCACTTATCAGACCAATGATCGAGTACAATGCCCCATTCGGGATGTATCTCACCCGACATCTGCAGCAATTGGAGAGACCCCAAAAGTTCCTCACCAAAAGGATAAAGGGACTCCAAAATCTGTCATATGCTGCCAGATTGAAGAAACTCCAGCTCTATTCAGTCGCATACCGTCTGCTCAGAGGTGACATGTGCCTGACATACAAGGCCATGTCCAACCCGGAATTAATGGACATGCTCCACCTCAAAATTCCAAATCCACCAAAACCACTAGAGCAAGTGACTTAAACCTTAGCACGGATATAAATAGGACGTGCTGGAGGGATAGATTTATCACTCAGAGACTCCCTATGCTGTGGAATAAAATCCCGGTCCATGTGAGGCAGAGCACCTCGCTGACTCTGTTCAAGAGAAATCTAGACCTGTGGATGGGAGATCGTAGGTTTACCCCGGGAATCATCTCTGGGTCACTGCTGGACAGAGGCACAACAAACTAATGGGCACAGTATTTTTTCATATAAGGGGTGGCGTAAGCCACAATAATTTGGGCTAGGCTTATAAATGCCTTAGGGCAGATAGCCTAGTATAAACCTATGAACCTATGAACCTATGATATTTGCAGTCTGTCATATTCTGCAGTGGCAGAAATAGTTATCTTGACAGTATTATTTTCAAACATGATCTCAGTTTGCCGAAGAATAAACAAATTCCTTAATGAAGATTCTTTGTTGAAACATTTTTGTATCAAATAAAAACCAGACAAAACAACAATTTTTTTCCCTTTTTTAAAATCAAAACATTGTGATAAGCAGCACAAATCTAAACTGCCGAGTTTTTATTTAAATGTGCTTTTCCCTTGCAGAAGAAGAAAGATAAATTCCCTTGCCCTTGACGAAGATTATTTGCAGAGATTCTTTTTATCAAGTGGTCAGACAAAACAAGAGTCTCTTCCTTTTATTTCATAACATACATCAATAGAAAAAACTTTCTGCAGGAACAGCACTTGAAATCCTCTTGCAGCCTTCTTGCCCTGTAGTCATTTTTCTCTGGGACCTATCCAACTTATAAGGTACCCCCCCCTTCCCCCCAGTCATTGGCAATCCAGTGTGTAACTCTTTTGTTTGGTGTTATGTTAATCTATTTTTGAGACAGGATATCATTCAGTCAAAGTATCCACATGGAGTTGCTGTTTTTATGCTTAAGTTTTTCCCTTCCCTTGAACATTGCTAAGAAATGAGCAAAGAATCAGTAAATGAGAATACCAGCTCGCCTTATCCAGTGCTCACCGTCAATGTAATTGCTGCAGTCTCTGTGTGACATTAGGGAAGCAGACGTCTTCCTCAGTGCAAGCAGTCGAGTCCTTATGTGACACTTAGTAACTTGATGTAAATTAGACCTGCAGCAGACAGGCTAGGCTGCCTTTTCAAAGCTGCTTGAGTTGAGCTGAATTATATATATATATATATATATATATATATATATATATATATATATATATATATAAAATATGAACAGTAAAGTGATAATAACCATGTTCATAGTACATTTTTTACCACAAACAATGTAACTAGAATGACTAACCAGAATGAATAATGGTACCTCTGATTTTTCTGCATCAAATGTAAAGACCTGCACTGCACTTTACAGAAAAAAAAATATCTTAGCAAATCTCTAAACTGATTTAATGCAGAAAGAAATCATTGGTGACATGTATTGCTAAATTAATTTTGTGCTTTTTCATAGTATTTAGTACTGTCTTCTGCTACACTTTGTGCTTTGCTCCAGTTTTTACTCCTTATTCATTAAGGCCTTCTGTATGATTTCTTCTGGTGACTAAATATGGTGTATAAATAGCTGTCTAAAAGGAATGCGCTGTCAAATAAAATCAGATGTAGCAAGTATCCACTTAAAATCTGAATACCACCAAATGGCTATGCCGGGGATTTAACAGCTAAATTCTACAAAAGACTCTTGTCGTCAACAACTACCACAAATGTCAGATCTGTCATCTGTGAATCATACACAGTCAATAGCTTTTATTTGCTGAAACCAAGCTGTAACCCCTAGACAATGTGCAGGTGATAGAAGGGAGCAGTAGACTACCACCGGCTAGTTGGCATACCCCAACCCCCCCCCCCAATATTTGATTCACTGTTTTATCTTTTACATCTATTAGACTTGCTCAGATAAATTTGGGATGCTCAAAGTTAGCAGAATTGCTCCTGGATTTTTCAGTTTGCCAAAGTTATAAGGGACAAAGTATCAACACTGCAGACTTTTTAACTTCTGGAGTAGCCTTTTGTTCAAGTAGTTATTCATATTAATCAGCAAAATGAGCAATTCTAAAATGTCAGTGTTAAAACAAAAACTTTGCAGGGCAGTAGATATACAAGTGACGTATTATGTAATGATACAGCAATACCACAGTTGAAATTAACAAGTGACTTTTTCTGCATTTAATATCATTGTTTTATTTTACATGTAGCCTGCTGTAGCACACCGCGAAAAATATCACGTCAGGCTTATTGGAAAACATAAGTTTCTGGAGCAGTCATCATATGAATATCTAGTCAATAGGCTAAGCAACAAGTCAATATTACCAAATATACAATAAATGAAATGTACAGGATACATTTACTGAGTGATGTGCCTTTCTCTGTATACATATAAATAAGTCAGCATCAGTCCAAAAAGTAATTAAATCCATTGGGAAGTCTGCTACTCATTTTGCCTCCTTTCAAAGCACTCTCAATTCTTTACTGAAAACAGATGGAGGATTACTATGTCTATCAGTGCTGCTTTTATGTGGTACAAATGCTGCTTGCATTCCTTCCAAACAGTCAGAGTGGGGTCAGCAGCAAGAAACGTGACTGTAGTTGTGATTTATACATTTATGTGCAAATCTGGTTAGACCACAAGGAGACAGAGTGTATGTTAAGGATATGTTATACTGGTATTCCTAGTAATGACTGCCAAGAACCTTTGTCTTAGGCAAAAACAGAAATACTAGATCAAAGTAACATTTGTGAAAATACACTTGCCGTGTGTGCTTACCCATAATTATTTATAACTGGTGATGAAATAAATACAACTACTATGAAAGTATCTACATGTCACTGCTTGGAAACAAGAAGAAAAAAAAAATCATGTCAAGAAATCTGCATCTGATTAAAACAAACATATATGGCCATTAGTTGTTAGCGGTAATTATTCATGTCTATTGTTATTAAACCACAGAGTTTAGCCATATTTTACTGATCAAATATAAAGATATGAAATGTGTGAGAAACAAATAATATTAGTTTGTCTTTGTGTAAATCTTCATATCCTTGCAGCTGTGATCTATGCAGGAATGGCAGTGTTTCTTGTACTGAAGTGCATTGTTGCTCCACTTTGTATACTGAAACCACGCGAGTCATCGTGAAATAGTATAGCAATAACCCACGCCTGGGTGTGGGTAATGCTAAATTTACCCACGGTTGGCGTGGTTTGGTCCCGAGGCCCGAGGCACCAAACAAAGCCAACCGTGGGTAAATTTAGCATTACCCACCCAGAAGTGGTTATTGCTATTATCATGACATTATTTAAGAAAAGAAACTATTACTTTTCTTAAATAATGGCATAGTATAATGCCTGTTTACTGCCCTTCCGCAGATGTCTTGGCATCCGCGGCAGTTCTGATGTACTGCGCGCCTGCGCAGTACATCAGAGTTGAGCAAAAGCAACGGAGAAAGCAAGATCTCCGTTGCTTTTATGTCTCGCTATGTTAAATGAGTTTAACATAGCGAGACAGTTTTAAAATAAGCGGACATCTCCGTTGCTTATTTTAAACTGTCTCGCTATGTTAAACTCATTTAACATAGCGAGCTAAAAAGCAACGGAGATCTTGCTTTCTCCGTTGCTTTTTTTTTAAACACTGCCTCGCTATGTTAAATGGGTTTAACATAGCGAGACAGTGTTTAAAAAAAAAGAGTTATACTAATGGAAAAAAGTCCGGGCGACCGGACCTTTTTCCATTAGTATAACTCGATTTACAACGGGCACGCTGGCCAATCAGCGTGCACGTTTTGGGGGGATCATGGTATAATGTGATATAATCTTCACAGAATGTGCTAACCAGTAACTTTGCTATGTCTAAATACACTCTACTACAGAGCAAAAACTGTTCTTTGTAAACTGTATAATCATGTTCTGATGTAAAGCTTCCAATAAAGTCCATTAAATCTAAGTAAAACGGATCATCCTAATCCCCCATTTTGTTTTGTGTTAACATTCCATTTTCAGAGTTTCATCATTTTAGTGTTGTCAGCCACAAAAAAAAAAAAAAAGGAATGTAATCACAACTTTGTATCAAACTCCACAGAAACTCTACAGAAATAGAAAGCAGAGAAAAATAATGAGAAAGCTTATATCCTATGCTGCCTACAATGAAGAGTTGAACTTTTCTTCTGTTTTAGTGCCTTCCTTTATGCTATTACTCAGCTAGATTAACATGTTATCTATCTTTTTAAAACATATTTATTAAGCTATCACATTTTAACAAATGGCACAGGTACATTATTAGAAAAGAAAACAAATTGTAGTAATATTTTCATGTAGTATATATATATATTTTTTTTTTTTTCTTTTTAACAATTTTAATTTATACCAACATTAAGGGATGGTGGGAATTGAACAAGTTAAACTTCCTGAACAGTATTATATTAACATGTTAAGTAGCTTGACTCCAAATATGTAGATAAATAATAAACTGGTTTTCAATCCATTTAGATTTCTTGCAAAATATCAGTGTTATTAAACTTATTTAAAAATGTACATCATTTTTTTTTTGGGGGGGGGTTCTCTTAAATAGCTCCAATTGAAAACTGTATTAATTGGAAATAGTTGCCATTTTATGTGCTTACATTTATAGGTGATTACTAGGCTAATTACCTCACTGGGCTTTTTAAAACCTAGCCAAGTATCCCAAGTGAGAATAAAACCCTGTGCTGTATGCCTGTAAAGTAAACACCTTAACTATTATGCCCATCCCAGTCCCTATAAAGCACCCCCTACTCTTTTTGATAAATGCTGTGGGATCTTTTATATCTACCTCAGATACTACCAACTCAGGCAGATGGAGTCTCAGTTAAACATTTTGTGTGTGTGTATGCATGTGTGTGTGTGTGTGTGTGTGTGTGTGTGTGTGTGTGTGTGTGTGTGTGTGTGTGTGTGTGTGTGCGTGCGTGTGTGTGTATGTGTGTGTGTGTGTGTGCGTGCGTGTGTGTGTGTGTGTGTGTGTGTGTGTTTGACTGTCTATGCATCCTCTAGTAGAGGGACATTAACTTCAGGATTGTTTCTGGCTTACACCTGCTGCCAAGATAGCTTCTGGCTTACCCTATGACCTTGAATAAGAAGAAGATGGTATTGGAAAATAAATGAATGAGTGTTTATTATGACATGTCCATATACCCTTTACCATTTAAAATAAATACAGTCTGAGGAACTGGGGAAATTCATGAAATTGTTATTTTTTTAAAGAATATTCTTTATTTAGATAACTGTATAACCAAATGCCATTGCATCTCTTAGTAATACAGTAACCATTACATCATACTTTGCTACATTTTCATGATGTTAGATGGATTTTATAAATATGTTCACCCTATATTATAGTTGTTGCACATAACAGCTGATATTATTTGTTTCTCAGACCCTATGGGACACTTTCTGGCTTTAAATATTGTAGTCTGTTACTCTTTCTGATGTATTTATTATAAGTTTCACAAGTAAATAAATGTATAAAATAACAGTATTAGTCACAGACCCTAAACCAGGTGAAAGAGAATGGCAAATATTAATGGGCTTCCTTTTGCTTATAAATCTGTATCATTAGATCCAGCTGGTAATATGGTTTGAAATCTTGTATAGGAAATGCTGGGACTACTCTTGGTAATTTTTATCATGGATCTATACTGCTGCCTCCTACCTGGTCTTACTTTACACATGGAGCCAATGCTTATGTATAATACTGCAGGAAGCTGTCAGCATTAAAGATGTATGTATCATTATATTGAATGTGTAGGCTCTTCTAATTGTAATATTTGACTCTTTAGTATGTATACTGTCAATATGCTGTACATATGATGGCATACTTAAATAACAGGTGATAAACTTCTATCGATATTCATTGACCACAAGATGCCAAAGCACTGGCAAGTCACTATTTTAAAAATAGCCGAGGACATAATTGTTGGGTTGCAGGAACTTTCCATGAAAAAAATATGTGTGTGTGTGTGTGTGTGTGTGTGTGTGTGTGTGTGTGTGTGTGTGTGTGTGTGTGTATGTATATGCGGTTTCTTCCCTACACTCCGGTGACAGTTGAAAAAGCATTCTCAGAAATCATTCTGTCTAGAACAACACTCCACAAAATATACAACGCACCCCTAACATTTAGAATTTCTGATCTCTTCTCTAAATGTAAGTGTACTTGTTTTGGTATAGTCAGCCTCCTTATAACATAACTTCAGCCTTATTGGTATTTCTTCTGTGTTGCATATTTTTATCTTACATTCTCAGTTTGATACTAAACATCAAAATTATTTAATTCTGTCTTTTGATTAAAGAAGCCACTACTTTCTACCCCAAGTAACTCTTAATAAGAAACCTGACTTATTTAATGGATTTCTGTCAGCATCCCTGAACTTTATAACATCTTCTGAGCCTATAACGTCCAATGCATCCCTTATTTTACTACACCCAGATTTAGTTAATTCAGTCTAACAAACTATGACATCACTTTAATTATTTGTGGTATTAAAGGTACTAGCGACACCATCTGTCCTTGTAGTTGTCTTGCCTGTTAACATTAAGACCATTAATCTCTAACTCTTTCCAAATCTGCCTCAATAATGAAGTGTATACATAGTGATTATATATTTACCCTGTGTAAACATAATAATAACGCTCACAAGTATTTTTCTATCTTTCCTGAATGTATGTTGATGCATATGTGTACTGATAACTTTTCATGCATTAACAATAAATAATTTCTTTAATTACAGTGTTACTTTTGTTACTATATTACCTGTTATAATGTTTTCACTTTTATTGGAGCGATAGTTCTTGTTTGCTGGCTTGGATCATGCCTGAATATTTTCTTCAAACCAGTGACATTACCAGGTTAACAAAATGAAAGTAAATTTAAATAAGTACTAAATAACTTTGCCTTGGCTTCCCCCACCCCACCCACAAATACAAAGAGATCAATCTATGAAAGGACTAACACACGGTTGAGAAGTATGTTCAACAAAGACATAGGCCAAAGAATTATTTCACTGTGTAACCCAGGTAATTCAGTGGACTACATCTGGCCAGAGCAGTATGACTTTCTCTCCTAAGTATTCTTTCCTCGACGTATCTTTGCTTATCTCGAATGTTTTACATTTTATTACCTAGAAATTGTCATGCTTTGGAAAGGGATGTATGAAAGAATACCATGATTTAAATGATCACCACTGTTTATCTCTGTGCATCTGTATCTGAAGTGATTATAGTGACCAGAGATCTCAAGAAAAATCAGGTTATCTTCACTTTTATTAGAGAGGTAGTATATTAACTGTTGTAACATCCAAAATCAGTATTAAGGCTGGATCGATACATTTTGAAATGGTAAAGCAAAATAACTAAAAATCGTATCACAGACCAGTTTACTGGCATAAGAGCTGGCAAAGGGGCATTGTGTTTGCCAATGCTTCCAGCAACCCTGGTGCATTTAGCCACTGAGAAGCAGGACCAACAGACAAGTGAGGTGACAGTTCAGAGATTTTGTGCACAATCTGCCATTCTTTCTGGTGTGTCAGTGAACCTGACCATCAGACAAAAAGTAATGGGAACATTGTGAAGTGTTAATATATGAAATCACATGCTGAAGTGCATTGATATTGGGCCATATTCATAAAGAAGTGAGGTAGCTGAGTAAAGTCTGTCTGCCAACATGTAAACTTTGCCATGATCTGTTTATACAGCCATGCCTCTGTGCATAAAAAAGCAGCAACGAGACAGAAGGTTGAGTATTACAAGACAGAAGTCTGTCTGCAGTTGTCTCTTTCACTGTTCCACACCATTTCTTACCACCATCTGCAATTCAAAAACATTATAGGTAAATGAATTACATTACGTTTGCACAGTAGATGTTGAGGTGTAGTGGAAAACTGATGTGACACCAGCATGTATGACCGGGGATGTTTGGACTTCATAAATGCAAACTTGCTGGATCAGCTAGTCTCCAGTTGTGGACTTGGTTATCACCATTGTGGGACAGCTGTGTTCCCTACCAGATACAACTTCCTTCCTAGTCAAATTGAACCTTAAATTACTCACATTCACCATAATACTGAAACTGGAGCATCTTCCATTAACTGTATTCAGAGAGTATGCTGAAGCTAATCTAAAACTGATTTAATCACCTGGCTAACATCCCCTTCAAACCTGATGACCCCTCTGTGTATGTGAAATCCATTACTGCTAAATTGAAGTAAATACAAAGCTAAATTTAAAAATAAACCCCTATGGTAGAACTAAAATATAAACAGTCTCTGCAATAAAAGAAAAAAGCTCATTGCATGCAGAAGTAAATGTAAGTTTCTAGATTCCAAAAATGCCTGCCAAACTTGACAAGGAACTCTGGGCAGGCTGGCATAATGTTTAAGGTGTTTGCCTTATAGACATAAGGTGTGAGGTTTGATTCTTACATGGATAATTGGTTAGGCTTCAAATGGCCCACAAGGGCAGTTAGCCTAGTAGTAATCTATGAACCTATGTCCAAGTGACATCTTTGTATTAGTGAATTGGTGGGAAATGGGAAGAAAATTGTAGTGAGGAATGCATCCTGTGCACATACTGATATATATATATATATATATATATATATATATATATATATATATATATATATATATATACACATATATGTGTGTATATATCCATATAAACACATGCACAGAAGTATCTCCTATATACTTTTTCAAAGTAAAACATCAAAGCATGCCATATACCTATATATATATATATATATATATATATGGATATATGCAGTCTTTTATGTTAATATCTATAATATTTTAGATTACTAGTGTTAGGGGCTGTCTTCTGCTGCAGTGGATCATGGCTTTGGTAAATTAGAAATGAGGCAGGGTACATGTCAAATATTTAATGGCATGTGCCATCACTTTTCACTTTATGATTCCAAGCAGTCCATATATACAACTGTTTGGAACACACAGTTGACTATAGATCTGCCTATGAAGGTCTGCACACTTTCTCATTTGCATATACTGTGAAACAAGTTGTGTCCATCTTGTGATTGTAGAAATGAATTAGTGTCTTGCCCAGAGCAACCTTTTTGCATTTTGACCTATCTCTTTCATTAGGCACAGTGATGCAGGAAACTGTAGACAGGACAGCACAGAAGTAGCCCACATCATGACATTGTCACAGACTTGATGACCATCATGACATTGTCACAGACTTGATGACCAGCTGCTTTTCCTGAGTGGGATTGAAGGAGTACCATGGACAATTGTTGGGTCTCAGACTATGCTGAAGCTCTAAATGATTTAAACTATATAGAGAACCACATTCACAATTTTTAACAGAATAAGTCACTTGAAGTTTTCATGAATGCCTTTGTGTAGTTAGTAAGAAATGTAACTTGTTGTATCTTATTAGACTGTAGCTTTGTAGCTACATTGAAATGTTATGTGTTTTGCCTTTTTACTGATGTCATGTTTGTTTTAGGGGCCAGTTGGCATAAGAGGAGAAAAAGGTGACAGGGTAAGTATTCTTTCTTTAAAATACATTATGACATTTCACTATTGTGGAACCAATAAACCTTATGTCAGCTGACACTGATAAATCACAATTTCTATCTAGGGGGATATGGCTTCTCAGAACTTGATGCGATCAGTTGCCAGACAAGTCTGTGAACAGATGATTAACAGTAAGTAAGATCCATTTTGTTTGACTGCACTTTGCATTTTATTTCTAGTTTCCACAGTATTAGATCTAAGTTGTCAGCCAAAAGAGTTTTAACTTGACTTCAGCAGTAAGCATGGCTTCTGAGTACATTTTAAGGCACAGAGTACTTTAAAAATGAAACACAGCTAGATGCTTTTTGTGTTTGGTTCATGTCTAAAGAATTTAGCATTATTCATTACTGAATTGCAGTGAGTAGGGCATTTACAGTGCAAATGCAAGACAGAAAGGAAATTAGACTGGTGACTAAACATACATGTGCTGAAGAGTTCAATGGATATTTTCAACAAGCAAGTTTGCCTCCAGAGATGAGAGGTAAAAGAGATGGAAAGCTAGAAGGGCGTGCTGGAATGCATAGCTCTGGAACTTTCCCAGTAACTGAATGTATGGATCTGATAATAAAGCCATAATTACGATGGAACAGGTAATTTTGTAACACAGTGTGCAAAATGGTTTACTATCAAAATGTAGAAAATCAAAACATTTTTCTACAAAATTATTGACTTTTTTAACCGAATTTGGTAATACCAAATTACCAAAATGTTGGAATTGGTAACCATGAAATTGACATTCAAACACTGGAAGTTCCAATGTTGAAAGTCTGTGTTAGTAGTAACATTTTTGCAGTGGGCACACCCCCTGCAAATTATGTATACCGACTCTGAGATCGCATTATACTGAGGAAAAGGGAACATTTCCCGATCCACACTGTACTGCAATCTCAATTCAAAACGTCCAGTGCAAATTAGCGAATGTGCACTCACTTCCACTACTATGAAGCCGTATATTGTCAGTTCGACATTACGGGCCTTGGTAGAACACAACCCATTTTCGTCGAGCTGCATTTCCAAATTTTGATGGTAAACCATGCAAAACAGAGTGCAATGAGAGTGTACCAAGCTTTGAATATTAGGCGTTCCAGTGGCGGCTATCTTAAGTGTTTGTAGCTCAGTTCTAAACTTCATTACTTTGCTCTGAAGAAGTAATGCAGTTTCCATGTAAGCAGACCTGTTAGGATTGCTGATGTTAGTATTTTTAGGAGTTTGACTGAATGGCAAAGCTGCTTGGAAGTTTTGCTAAAAGCAGAGATTATTTAATTGGAAGCAAGTTGCTGGAAAATTTACCAGAAGCATCAGTGGTAAAATGTTGTTTAACATGAAAACATCAGTTTGAGTGGCAGTTTTTTTCCAAGTGCCCATAGGGGTGTGTGTGTGTGTGTGTGTGTGTGTGTGTGTGTGTGTGTGTGTGTGTGTGTGTGTGTGTGTGTTTGCGGCTTATTAGTGAGGCTATGCTTTCTCTGATAAAGCAAAACCCTGTCAGAATGAGCTTCAAGGCCTTGTACCCAATGATTGTCAAGAAAGGCATAGCTCTGGAAAGGATAGAGCAGATTATCAGAAAATTAAGGCATGGATGAAAGATAGGGATTAGTCCTGTGACCTTTTAGAAAAAGTGTCCCAAATAATATATAAATATGTACATACACAAACACACACACACACACACACACGTGTGTGTGTGTGTGTGTGTGTGTGTGTGTGTGTGTGTGTGTGTGTGTGTGTGTGTGTGTGTGTGTGTGTGTGTGTGTGTGTGTGTGTGTGTGGCCGTGGTGATGCAACGGTTAACGTTATCACCTCACAGAAGAGGTTCTCCAATTTGATTCTTGGCTGGGGTGTCTTCTGTGAGGAGTCCGCATGAGTTTCCTCCGACTGCTCCAGTTTCCTCACCCAAAGACATGCAGCAGGTGGATTGGACACTCTAAACTGGCCCTAGAAGCGAGTGTGTGTGTGTGTGTGTGTGTGTGTGTGAATGAGTGGTATGGATGAACTTCTGTGGCAGGGAAAGCCCCAGCAGTGTAAACCTTGGCTAGAGATGATTGTCACTGTTGAAGTGACATCCCGATCCCATGTGCAAAAAAAAAAAATATATATATATATATATATATATATATATATATATATATATATATATAAATTGTGGAGACAAAACAAAAGTAAGTATGTACCAGGTAAAGTGTTCTGCTTTGGAAGATATATGGTGAGTTCTTTAAACATGAAAAGGGGTATACTAATTTTATGTAGGCCCGCACTCATCTACACCCATGTTTACACCTTTAGTGCTATTTTTTTTGCATCAATTATTATACCAAGTGCTGTGATTATAATACTGAACTCTTCTGCGTACTGTCAGATGCTTGTCATGAAAGGTAATGTTTAGACCTCTTTCTGTCTACAGAGTTACACTATCTATAAGTTGCAGTATTTTATTCTTACTAACAAAAGTGTTTTCTTTTATGTTAAAGGTCAGATGTCTAGGTTTAACCAAATGTTGAACCAAATACCAAATGACTACTATTCAAACCGCAACACTATTCCTGGACCACCAGGACCACCTGGACCTACTGGCAGCACTGGACCAAGAGGAGAACCTGGGGCAGGAGGTCGTCCAGGCTTCCCTGGGCCTCCTGGTAATGATGGACGGCCTGGTGAAAGAGGTATGTAACGACGGATGAGAAACTGATGTAGATATTAATATATTAGACTGACACTGATCATATATGATGAATTCAGATATCTTAGCTACTGAGACAAAACTTTGATTAACATCTTAATGACATGGAGTGAATATCTTGTGGTTCGAGATGTATGTAGTTAAAAAGCAGTATGATAAAAATTAGACTAGAACTGGTAGGTAATACAATTAGCAGTATTTTCATTAAATATCTTTCAGTTAGGATGCTGATTTTTCATTGCAGGTTTATTTATTTGTTTATTTAGCTAAAAGCTATAGAGTTGAGCTACTTCAAATGCTTCTTTAATGCTGTCCAACAATTTATAAACACTGATTAGAAGGTTAACACAACCTACTCATTAAAGTTTTTCATAAGTTACTTTACAAACAATCTTGCCCTGCCATGTACAACTTTTTAACAGAAACAATACCTTCCAGAATCTTAAGATCACAGGTGACCTCACTTTTCAAGTTATTAAACATAGTAATCTCTTTGGAAACTTCACCTATGCCAATCATGTAAATGTCTTTCTGCCAGCCATGTCATTAAATGCTGGAACCTTCCTTCATACTCAGAAAGCAGTTACTTACCCAATATTCAAGCAGCTGTGCTACTCCGTTGTTTCTTTAAATGCACATACATTGGCACATCCACTGATCTTACAGACCTATAGCCCATCCTTTCACTTGTTGTTACTTCAGTCACATGTTATTTATGACATTATCAGCCTTCCATGGCTCTTACTTTTCTTCCACCTTCTCTTTTCTGCTTCTAGATTTTTCTATTACACTGCAGTCTGCTCTGTTGTCCTCTTGACGTTTATCCTTAATTAATATTACATAGATCTTCATCAGTCAGCAGCTACAGTGTATCTCCTCCCTTTATGTTTTCCACTTCCATACATCCTCACACTATGACAGTATGTGTATTCTCTGTCATTCTATCCCTGTTAGTCCTTGCAATACATTTTAGTGTACATTCTGTTCTCCTACGCAAACAGTATAATATTCCTTTAAAACCTAAACTTTGCTTATAAACACATTACATAATAATTCTCTTTACTCCCTCTGCTGTGACCACTCAAAAGGTCTAAGCCTTCCTGTTTTTCTGTACCCAGCCTCACTGTACCTCCTTTCATAGCCCATCCTTGGAAGTGCACCACAAAGGTGCAGACTTGTCCTTGAAATGCACATCTATCAGATGCTGACAGCAAGTGCAGATTGACCTGCAGCATGATATCTGAAGACATGAATATCAAATACATAATGCACTGCCAGCAGATGTAAACATTAGCATCCATACCACCTCCAATGTTGGAAGGGGGCCCACAACTTTCACACTCTGAGTTCGTATGAGTTTGGAAAAGAGAGCAACATGCAAGCTTAAAACTGTCAGAGTCCTAGACAGTTCTTTGAGACTGAGCAACCTTAGAGTGAAAATGATAAATTTGGTGGGGGCATTAACATACAGTTTGAGTCCTTGTAAAAAGGCTATTTAATCTCCAGAGTAGACTTAGCATATAGATTGCTATTCAGGGTCACATATTCATGCTCCTGCTATTCTGAACCCCTGATGTAACACCTTGACTTTCTCATCTGTATTTAAGTCATGGCTGAATAATTGGTGTGCTCTTCCCACGTCTCATACTTTTCCTTATTATATTCCATACCTACATCATTATTTCCTTATACTTGTATCAGAATAAACCATCCCCGGCCACTGCTTTCTATTATTTTCTACTGGAGATATATTTTCTCTTTCACCTCTAAATAACTAGTTTTTCCAAATCAAACATAAACACCATTCTGTTGTTTTCTATCTTCTTTCACTTTTGTTTCTTATATGTACATTACTTTATACAGATCAACTACATATGTGTCACATAACGAATCTCTTTTTCTGTTTCTCATGGAAGTAATTAATGTATGTATTACAAATACTAGACTTTTCCCCGGCTCTACTTTGTATCTCATTTTATTAACTTCTCATGTTCTGTAGTCCTATCTTGCCTTCATTCTTACATATGGGTTCGGAGCTGATCCTCGGCTCCATCTCTGCCGATTACAAACCTCAAAGTCTCTCAGTTGGTTCGTGGCAAGGTAGGTATCCCATAGTGCACTAGTAAGAATCCCCAGATCTTGCTTGCCTTGTCTACAAGTTCAGAAGTGCTTCTTGCTTGGCTGTGGCTAAGTTGGATATTTTTCGTTATCATTATAGTTCTTATTGATACTTTTGCATATAATATAGCTTAGCTTACATAGTTTCGGTAATAGTTATCATAGGTAGTAAATAATAGTGTGTTTTTTGCTATTTTCTGTAGTTATTGCTGAGATCTCTAGGCCCGTTTTTTGTTCTCTGAGTGGTATCCCTTCTCTGTGCTAGTTTGAAATAGTTTTTCTATTAGCATAGTTCCACGTTTGTGTTAGGACCTTGTTTTTCTAGTATTGCATTTCAATTGAATAGTATTTTTGTGTGCAGTGTCGTTTACTTCCTTATTGGCTAGTTTTTAGCCCGTTGTTTAAATTTACATTTTGTGGTACTTTTCTGACTTAGCTTCTTTCCTGTTTCTTAACAGCTAGGTCAATTTAAGTTAGAGGACCTAGTCCACTATTAATCTTTCTGGTGTTGTTTCCTCAACAGGGCTAGGCCTGTTTAAGTTAGAGGACACAGTCCTCTGTTTTTTGCTCATCTGTGTGTGAGTTTATCTGAGTGGGGCTAAGCTCATTTAAGTTAGAGGACCTAGTCCTTGGCTGTGTTCTTGTATGCAGTGTTTCTTACAGGGTGTGGCCCATTTAAGTTAGAGGACCTTGTCCTCTCTTCTGTCGTTAATAGAGTTCTGTTTGTACTAAGCATGTCTAAGGAGTCCAAAGATCATAAAACTTTGGGTTTTAAAAAGTGCCTTAAGTGAAATGTCAATCACTGACAGGCATAGTAACTGTATTTACTGCCTCAGATCCATTCATCTTCAGGAAACTTGTTCTTTCTGTCACTCCTTCAGTTCCCGAGTTCTCCAAGAAAGGAAGAACAAATTAATCCTAAAAGGTCTCCTTAAGCCTTTCTTGAGGAGGATTTAGCCAGCTCTTCATCATCATCCAAGTCTCCCTCTTCAAAGAAAGAGAAGGTCAAGTCAGCAAAAAGACATTCTCCTGTTGTCTGGACCTCCTCAGAAAGTATTGAAATTGGATAAGCCTTCCACCTCTTTGGCTCCACTGTCCTCTGAGCTGGTCATGATTATTGATGTTGACACTGCAGTGTTGGCCCCAAGTCTTTCGGAACCAACCACTGAGAAATTACATCAGAGTTGGTCCAGAGAGTTATTGCTGGTCTCCCCAACTGTACGATCTAATATATATCAGAGATCTAGGTTGCCTACCCTGTCATCCAGATCATCCAAAAGCCTTTCAGAAAAGGATGTAGAGGGAGAGTAGTGCTTAGACTTTTGAAGTCATCTGCTTTACCAAAATTGTTGCTGGCTCTGACCCAGTTGGTTCCAGAGCCATCTAAGACCATTTTCCCTGTTGCTGTTCCTCCTCCGAGCCGTGTTGGTTCTTCGGAGTGGGAGGTTTTGGTGCCACTTGGGAACCCTTGGTTCCAGCACCCCTTGTGTCTGTCTCGGAGCTGAGTTTCACTCTGACACCTTCAGCACCATCCTTGGTGTCTAGGAGCGGGAGCTCACCAGTCGGCGTCGACAGGGATGCTTGGACCCAAACTTCTTTGGTGCTGAGTCTACCTCTCAGTGCATTGGCTAGGTTGAGCTCAGACCCTACTTCCATCTCGGAGCTGATCGCTTTGGAACCAAGGGCTACTTCCATTTCCTTAGAACCAGGGATGTCCTTGGAGCCAGAGAGATCTGCATTTGAGATGATGAGGAGCATGCTGTCTAGGTCATCAGCTCTGCACAAGGGTACCGATACTCTTCCTCCTCAAACACCGACCGCTGTCACAGCACCATCTCTCTCTCTTGGCAGCAGAGACCCGCAGCCTCAGGAGCCCCCATTGGGTGGCCCCCAGTCTTCCAAGACTTCCCCAGAATACCCTTCTGAGGAGCCCCCTCAGAAGAGGACATGCAAGAGGAAGCATGTAGACTCCCCGGATGAGTCCATCACCTCAGACACTGACCTCGAGTCAGAAGGTTCTCCTAAGTCATCTTCTGATGATATCTCCTTTGTAGATATCTTAGAGATGCTGAAGTAGAGAGGCAACTGGCCCACTATCACCCCTTCTGATGAGGAGTCAGTGTACCTGAAGGCTTTTGGGTCTCAACCTTCAGCCTCTTGGGTGTCTACACCTTTTGATGAACTCCTGCATCTAGTTAGTCAAAAGGTGTGGGAAACTCCTGATATCATGGAACCAGTCTCTAGGAGACCCAACAAATTTCTCTCAGTCCCCAAAGAGAAAGAGTTCTTGACCAAAGGTGTGCCTGTAGATGCCATGGTGGTGGTGGCAGCCACAAAGAAGGAACTAGCAGAGACTTCTACATCTGTCCATCCACTGAACAAGGAGTCTCCATGATGGATATATACGGGAAGTGTATCTTCTCTTCTGCAGCTTTTACTCTCAGATCGTTGAATTACCTCACACATTTTACTAGGCTTCAAAGAGATCTCCTAATGGAACTAGGAGATACTGTCCAAGGTACATCAACTGAAGTAGGCCCGGAGAAAGTTACTGCTCAATTGTCCACCTTAAACTCCATTGTTAACTCCTCCATGAGGCTGATATCCTATGCAGCTGATGGAGCAAGTAGGGCAATGAGTTCAGGAGTTTCCCTTAGGAGAAACTCCTGGATGTGCTTATGTAATTTTGTGTAGCCCTTCAGATCTACTTTTACCAATGCCCCCTTCAATGGTTCCTATTTGTTTGGACCAAAGGTAAAAGATACACTCACCAGGTGCGAACAGGAAGTGAAAACCCTTTCTGCCATGGTTGTATGTTTTACCATCCCTTCTAGACCATACCCTAAGGGTCAGAGAGGTGGGAAAATGTGGTTTAACAAATCCTAGAGATTTTTCCCGGATGCACAAGGTGATCCCTCCTTCAGAGGCAGAGGAGAAGGAGCTAATGGTAGACATTGCCCTAGAGGAGGAGGGGTCCACAAAACCAGGGTGGCCACGATTCCTTTCATGGTCATCCCTATCAGCACTCCTGAAGTGGGGCCCGGCTGCACTTCTCTGGAGCCAGTCGTGGGCCGCTTATCATTGTATCCAGAAGCCTGGCTCAACATCACCCAAGACAAGTGGGTACAAAGAATAATCACCAGAGAATACTCCATATCCTTCTTTCTTCCACCCATATCCCCAAGAAGATCCTGGATATTCCACCCAATCACAGAGATCAAGCAACCATAGAAGTTCAAAAGTTGCTTTCAAAGAGTGTCATCCAAACCATCCCCGCAGAACAGATAGGATTCGGAACTTACTCCAGATTCTTTTAGTGCCAAAATGAACAGGGGACTGGAGGCCCATTTTGAACCTCAGCAAGTTAAACGAATTAGTGAAGAAGTCCAAGTTCTGAATGGTAACCCTGCAGTCTATACTCCCTCTGTTAGGGAAAGACAACTGGATGTGCTCCATAGACCTCCAAGATGCATACTACTACATCAAAATGGACAGAGCATTGAGGAGTCATCTACACTTCTTGCTGGGAGCCAGTCATTACCAATTTTGTGCTCTGCCTTTTGGTGTCACCACAGCCCCAAGGGTGGTCACCAAATACATGGCGGTAGTGACAGCTCACTTGAGATGTCTTGGATTCCAAGTGTTTCCATACCTGGACTGGCTCCTGACCGCCACCACCAGGCACCTACTTCTATAAGCCAGGGATTCAACCATCCAGCTCTCCACTCAGCTAGGAATTAAGATAAATTGGGAAAAGTCTGCCTTGTCACTCTCTCAATTTGTGACTTTTATAGGTGCAGAAATAGACACAGTCATCATGATGGCTCATCTTCCTGCAGACAGAATTCAAAATCTCAGACAACAGATATACAGCTTACTTCCTCAACAAAGAGTCAGGGCTAAGACAGTGCTGAAACATTTAGGGACCATGGCTTCTACCATAACTAATTCCATTAGCCAGACTGCATATGCAAATCCTTCAATGGCTACTCTTTTCCCAGTGGTCTCTTCAACAACTGCCTCTGTCTCATCATATTCTGATAATGGAAACTTGCAAAAAGAACCTTCATTGGTGGATTCAGCCCAATCAACTAACGGCAGGAACACCCTTCTTTCCTTGCCAACCCATTGCTATGGTGACCACAGATGCCTCCCAGATAGGGTTAGGGGGCATTATCTAGGCAGGACTGTCCAAGGCACATGGCAAGATCACGTGGCTCACTTGAATATCAATGTCCTAGAGATGAGAGCAGTGCCACTAGCATTGCAAGCACTTCACAACTTTCTTCCTCTAGGGACGATAGCAATCCAATCGAACAATATGTCAGTGGTATGGTATTTAAACAACCAAGGAGGAACCCCCTATGTTTAGAGGCTCTTCGTGTTTGGCAATGGGCGATATCTTCCTAGCGCTTTCTAGTAGCAACGCATATCCCGGGGACAACCAATGTGATAGCCGACAAGCTCATCAGGGCAATCTTGATGCCGCATGAGTGGTCTCTGAATCAGAAAGTCGTGGAGCAGATTTTCCACAAATGGGGTCAGCCTTGCTGCGATCTGTTTGCCAGTCCAATCAACACCAGATGCAGCAACTACTTCTCCCTTATCCCCCCTCCGGGGGAGTCACTGAGAGACACACTTGTTCACAAATAGCCTCTGGGATTTCTTTATGCATTTCCCCCCTTTCTGCTCATATCGAAAGTGATCCAGAAAGCAAAGTCCTTGGGAAGCAGAATGATTCTGATCACTCCTTACTGGCCTCTTCAGATTTGGTTCCCCTTTCTCAGGCCTCATCTTCTAGACGATCCATGGACTCTGGACCCAGTTCCAGACCTCTTGACACATATGTCAGGCACCCTCCACCCCTGCCTCCACACCCTCAACTTGACAGCATGGCTACTCCACTTCCATCCCTAGTCAGGCTTCATAATTTTTCACCTACAGTGACCCATATCCTCACGTCTTCCCACAAACCTTCCATGAGGAATTTATACGCTAGCAAATGGAGAAGATTTTCTATCTGGGCAAAAGAGAAAAATGTAGATCCTTACACAGCATCCATTCCCTTGGTGTTAGAATTCCTAACCGATCTTTTTCATCAGGGATCAGCTGCTGCTACAATTAAAGTTCAACTGGCAGTGATATCCAATTTTCATTTGGGTCAACATGAGCCTAATCTGATGGCTCACAGATTGTGTAAAACTTTCCTTAAAGGTACTACCTTGCTAAGACCTCCCTTTCAGGAACCTGTATCTTCTTGGGGTCTAAATTTCATTCTGTCCTAACTTACTTCCCCATCCTTTGAACCCGCCTTCTTATGAACTGAAGTTCCTTTCTTGGAAGACAATTTTCCTAGTAGCTTTTACATCAGCCAGAAGGGTGTCAGAGTTGCAAGCACTGTCAGTCAAACCTCCTTACTTGATTTTTCATAGAGACAGAGTTTCCCTTCGTACAAAACCCTTCTTTCATCCCCAAAGTTTGCTCGCAGTCTAATTTGAACCAAACTATCGAACTGCCAGTATTTTTCCCTAATCATTCAAACAGTGCAGAATATAAATTTCATCAACTTGATGTTCACAGACAGTTACAGTTCTCTCTATATAGAACCAAGGAACTTAGAAAATCAGACCAATTGTTCATATCCTTTTCTGAAACTAGGATATGTCTGCCAGTCTCTAAGGTAACTCTATCAAATTGGATTTCCAACTGTATCTCATTTATCTACTCTTCCAATGGAAAGGAACTTCTGTTTAAAATTAAGGCTCATTCTACCACGTCCCTATCCACATCAGCTGCTTTTCAAGCCAGAGTCCCAATTGATAGCATTTGTGCAGCAGCAACTTGGGCTACCCCTCATACTTTTATTACACATTACAAATTGGATTTGACCTCAAGGGGTAGAGCCTCATTTGGTTCGATGGTTCTTAGGAGTATATTCCCATGAGCCACCTGAGAAAATGTTGCTAGAGATGCTGTCCCATATGTAAGAATGAAGGTGAGATAGGACTACAGAACATAAAGAAGTTATGTACTCATCATAACATTCAGTGCTTGTAGTCCATCTCAGCCTTCATTCTTACAAACCCACCCACCTACCCCCATCCATGTATCCTTAGAGGATCTGGAGACAAGATAGTATTGCCTTTGGTAGGGTGGAGACCTTTCATCTTTGTTGTTCCTTATGGAAAACTTTTCTATCACTTTTATAGTCAGCAGTAAACAAGATCTGGGGATTCTTACTAGTGTACTATGGGATACCTACCTTGCCATGAGCCAACTGAAGAGACTTTGAGCTTTGTAATTAGCCGAGTCAGAGCCGAGGATCGGCTCCGAACCCATATGTAAGAATGAAGGGCGAGATGGACTACAAACATGGAACATTATGGTGAGCACATAACTTCTTTTTTTCTTACTATACACACTTCTGAAAATGCTGTGATGGTCAGATCTCAGATGACAATAGCACATAAGTTTCATCTTTTATTTGATTTTGGAGTATAATTCTTAATGCAGTATAGTACTATTGTTGTCATAATACACCAGGTGTGTAAGTGTCTGTCCTTGTTAGATCTGTCAAAACCCTTTGAGTTACTTCTTATTATTCCAGCCATATAACATGTATCCTGCTTCCCTTGTTGGTTCTTCATTAACAATGGGTGGGGTATGTATTTTATGCCTAATGAACTCCTTTGCATTGCATATCTTAGAATTGCATTAGTTTGCATTAGTGTTAAGGAATGGTTCAGGGTTGCGTTTGCTGAACACTAGCTTTGCTGGTATATGAAAACACCATCTCTTTCCCTCCCTCATTCATATGAGGAATTGCACAGGAGCACCATTCCTTCTCATGGAGAGGCCTCTGCTATGCTACACAAGGTACTACGGCGTCCAGCCCCCATTATTTCTTATTCTGCGTTGCAAACAAAATGGTCTATAATTTGCATTCAGAGCACTCAGTATAAGCTACACGTCCTGTAATTTTCACAGTATAAAAGATTGTGTATCTCTTTCAAATACACACCCTATCTTTTTATTAGTTTTAAAATATTTAACCTGTACCCAAAGAAATGCGTAGTCTCCATTTATATTTTTATTTGTAGTTGTGCATTCTGTTTGCGGCATTCTTTCATAGCCCTTGTCAGTAAGTAGGTTTTCACACAGCTTGGACATCCTCTATAACATAACAAATATGGATGCAAAATAAAAATAATGAAAACTGCCTTTATATACATACATTCAGAACTTCCAAAAGGAGAATCTGGCAAATACAGTATCAAATGATCTGCTGAAAATGATATCTTCTTAAATATGTTATTAAATCTCAGTTAAAAGGAAGTTGTATGAGCAAATATACTGTCGCCTTTGCCCATGTAGGGACACTAATTTGAAAATAAGAAGAACAAAAATTGAAGAAGCAATATTTTTCTGTGTACCAAGTAGAAAGCTGGTACTAAAAACAAATGCAAATTTGCTAGTATGTACTAAAACTGTTTTTTTTCCCCAAAACTACATTACATTAGTTACAGAAGTTACAAAAAACAATGCACCAGCGGATAAATTTCAGTGTCCTACACAGAAAATGTTCAGTACTGTTTATTTATTTATTTTTGTTTTCCGGGGTAGTGTACTGATCAGCTTTGACCAATGTCAGGCAAGGCCCGCCAATGCTTTTGTGTGTGTGTGTGTGTGTGTGTGTGTTTGTGTGTGTGTGTGTGTGTGTGTGTGTGTGTGTGTGTGTGTGTGTGTGTGTGTGTATTCTTTGCTCTCCCTAATACACATGTATATGTTTTAATGGATTCGTTGTGACTCACCATCTACTTCTTCTTCTTTCGGCTTTTCCTGGTTAGGGGTCACCACAGGGGATCACCTGTCTGCTCATGATTGGCAGTGGAGTTTTGCGGTGTCGGGTTGCCAGCCCAGCGCACAACCTTCCACAGAAGGCACACACATGCATGCTGTCACACCTAGGGCCAATTTAGAGTGTCCAATCCACCTACAGAATGTTTTTGGGATGTGGGAGGAAATCCACACGACCACAGGGAGGACATGCAGACTCTGCACAGAAGGCACCCCAGCCAAGGATCAAACCAGAGAACCTCTTGCTGTGAGGCATCAGCAATTCATGCTTTACCAAAACATACCTACCATGTTGGCACTTTTTCATATCAGAAAAGGGGATTTATAAGCAGTAACACCATTTTTTGTAGGGGGTAAATACCACTTTGGTATTATACCCTTACTTATATATTACAACTTTGAGGGAAAACATCCATAGGAAATTTAGAAAACACCTTTTCTTTGGGGTGACCTCAGAGTTATAACAGCCTTGTACCATTAGTGTCTCTAAGTGCCATTAACTGATTGTATAAATTGTATTTATTTTTAATTTGTTTACTGGGATAGAGCACTGATCCCTTTAAATCAATTTAAGGTTCCACCCAGGGAGGGATAAAAATTAAAGAACAAGCACTGCATTAAATCAGTTATTAAGGTAATAATCCACTCACATTTGACAAACTAATTCACAGAAAACTGATTTGGTGACTTCTAAGTAGACCATTCTGTTGCCCCCCCCCCCTACACAGCCATCAGATTTTATTTAATTTTGTCTTAAGCAAATACTTTTTTTTTTTTACAGGTTATACACCCCCTATTTTGAGATCTGTAAGCTTTTTTTTTTTTAATTTTAGGTGTAACTGCACATATTGTTTCATTCTTCATTATCAGATTTTATTCACTGCTTAGTGATACCTGCATGGGATTTTAAATTTCATGTGAGGTCTTGCATTTGCAACAAAGTTCTACTGTTTTTTTTTTTTTTTTTTTTTTTTTTTTTTTACTTGAGGTTTGCTAAGTTTGTTTCTGTCAGACATAAAACAAACTGACTTTGGACTGAATTTATTATGAGTTCCATTTTCTGTTAACTGAATTTTCATTTGCACAGGGTTGATGTCAACTTATAAAGTTGCGTGTATTTTATTTGGAACTTCTCACTTCCTTAAAACCAGAGCAAAAAAAATAGTGTAATGTCTTATTGTTATGAAGTGAAAGATGGCCTTCATAATGGTTGTATATCTTTTGTTATACATTAGGGTTAAAATACTTTTTCATCTAGAGATATTTCTTCTGTGTTTGGGTCAGATTGGAAGGCTGAGTTTTATTTGTCACAGACAAAGGATCAATAATCAGGATCATGATGTATTAGTAAAGGGAGAAACTACAAAGTGTGTGCAGTCTCAGAATTTATATATATATATATATATATATATATATATATATATATATATATATATATATATATATATATATATATATATATATATATATATATGGGTAGATAGATATAGGGGTCTATATCAGTTTGTTGCAATGCAATTGCAGCGAACACCGGATCATCGGCCCTCATTCAGCGAAACATGTTTCAGTGATTCTCTGAATTTACCAAGGGCAAGTAAATATTTTCCCTTCAACACAACTTTGCCCTTTTCTCCACTGCTGTGCGATCTCGGAGTTGGTATCTATAGTTGGGGGGTGGGTTTGATTTGCATAGCTATGGGTCTGTTGTACTGTAGGGCAAGTATTTTCACAGAATGAGGGTCGATGATCTGGTGTTTGCTGCAATTGCATTGCATTGCAAAGAACTAATATAGACCTTAGATACAGATATATCAGAAGGAATGGGGGGCATGCCTAATGGGGTGTGTAGTGAACTCCCCCAAATATAAGACACATCTGTTTTAAAAGGTAACAGCTTCCCAATCAAAAACTTCACGCCATCATCAATGAAAAATGTGACTTTCCAATCTGCATGGAAAATGTGACCTCCCAATTTGCATGGTCCAAAGCCAAAGTCACTTTACACATGCATGGTAGCACATGTTCTATAATGCTGATCATATTACAGATAGCTTCTACAAATGAGTGTTAGCTTGTTTTCTTCCTTTTGTTACAGAACATTGTTAGACTAATACAGCACATTTTAGTTTTTGGTTGGCCTCATATTCATTGTGCTGTCACACTGACAGATGCTGCACTGTTAAAGATGCACTCAATTATTTATACACGTGTTTGACAAAACCTGCAGAGGAAATATGTAATATGCTTAAAACCATCTCTCTAATTTTTGGATCACCAGACCTAAATTTGTTTACTTTTCTATGCACTGAATAGGACCACCAGGAGAGAAAGGGGAAAGAGGAAATCCAGGCATTGGATCAGAAGGACCAAGAGGAGTTCGAGGACCTCCTGGTATGTTTGAAGCATTTCTTTACTTAGCAGATGAGTTTAAATAGATATACCTGCTTTTATTTTCTACTAATAAGCATTCTCAAATGTACTTGCACCCCAATTTCTGTTTTTGGAAACCAAAACTGGATCATGCTGCTGATAATACAGTTACAGTGTTATACAGTAACATGGGTTGGCAGCAATCCTGTTAAATTCTTCTCATTCCTCATTAAAAATAATGGCAAAGTATTTCTTCCATAATTACCAGCTATTTGCATGTCTATTACCAAATGAGCACAGAATATCAATTATATCAGTTGTATGGGTAGGAATCACAAAGATTTTTAACACAGGTTCTACCTAATGAAGGGGTGATACAATATTAAATATAACAGGCTGTATTACAGTTGGTAGCAGTAAGTAGGACCAAATGCATGGGAATTTATACATTTTTGCAATTCATGCCAAATACTATTTTCAATAGCCTGAAAAGGCTTCTGAATAATTATAAGTAAAAGCGTACTAAGGTACTAATAACTTTATTTATCTGGTTTAACACCTTTAGACTATAGATGCACATGTATATAAACAAATATTGATATACATTGTGTGTAGAATGTATACGCTTTTCTTTTGTGTAGATAATTTTTACAAATAATATGCACTAGCCTCCTTTTTTAGATCTTTACTATCACTATTCAAAGCAAGCTGGTAAATCATTCCCATTAGGATTCAAAGAGATTCTCTCTGTGCTTTCGCCAATTAGCCAACACAGGTTCATCAGTTAACACAACAGACAGAATTCCTGAGTCAGGGACATGGTAAAGCTACATAGAGAAACATCTAATTAATGGCAGATTACAAGTCTCTGAATCAAACACTGTGCTGTCAGATCTGACCTCTCTAGTTTTCTCTCTACCATTCTACACATCACAGTAGTATAGGCATTCCAGAACAACAGTACATACACACACATGCACAAACAGACAGACACACACACACACACACACACACACACACACACACACACACACACACACACACACACACACACACACAGACAAGCACATGCGTACACACACACACACACACACACACACACACACACACACACACACACACACACACACACACACACACACACACACACACACACACACACACACACACACCTATTCATCTGTGCAGCCATAGGCAAGCTGCATAACACTTACACACACTTACAAAAACACTCACAGCACCCCACATGCATTCCAACACATACATACATATGGAGTCAGCTTCCCATATGTCAACTCCCTACAGAGTGACCACCCAGATAAACACACACATGCACACACACACACACACACACACACACACACACACACACACACACACACACACACACACACACACACACACACACACACACACACACACACACACACACACACACACACACACGCACACACACACACACACACACACACACACACACACACACACACACACACACACACACACATGCATCCATGACTCCACTATGCTTGGAGTCATGATATGGACTATGACTAATGCCATAGGAGTGAATAGGTGGATGCCATCAAATACTCCCTGGACTGCCGTATATAGCTCCTACAGAGAGACCACATTTTATGTTATGGCTCCCAGAAGAAAAGTATAGCAGGAGAAGGGTCTCTGAATCTGAAAGTTTTACCACAATGAGGAAATCTTCCGAGTGAAATCTTCCCTATTGTAAGTCCTTCTGAATCATGTCCTGTAATTTGATAACATAAAGACTGATTTCATTATGTTGTCAATGAAATGCATTAGTTGACTAATTGCTGTTCTGCTGTCAGTCTGTCTGCTGATTTTCATTACAGCATTTAGATTGATTGACAATAATGCAATAATGTTAGTGATAATAAAGGGACTACCGAGACTAAAATCTGCTAAGTAATTTATTAGTTACATAGATCTGAAACTCCAAGGGTTTATCACTTCATGCTCTGTTCTGCTGAACTACTAGACTGCATGGAAACAAAACTGCAGAATTAGGTATACTTATTGTATTCTTACTACTGCTAGGGGTTGACAGTGTATAATGTGCAATCTGTTGATTACACCTGTCACTGTTGGAGCTCCTTTTTTCTGATTAGCTTTCCTGACCATCTAATAGTGAGGCAATACAATATGCATCTTTAGGTAGTGTTGCTTTTAAGCTATTAGTTTAGAGGATTGCCTTTATTAAAGCATGCAAAAATCTAATGCAAGTTTTACGACCCCCCCTTCTGTTGGTTATTATTATTTTTTCCTTTTTGAGAGCTGGACTGACTGCAGCTCATTCCAGCACAAACATGACTTCATCTGCCCTGGGCCATGGAGTAGCTGAACTAATGCCGTGCTATATATTAATTGCAGTCCAGTGCGCTTGTCTAATGCAGTAGTTTCCCCTGAGACTTCCGTATCATTCAGGCAGTGGAAACAAACCAGATAATTCATTGATGTCTGTAACACCATTCTATTCCTGCCAAGTCAGTTTGTCTGGCTAAAAGATTTAACATTTGTTGCAACAAGGGAAGCAAGTGATGAGTCATTGTTAAGCGGGAAGTGCCTAATCATTTTTTTTTTGTTTTTTATTTGTGGAATCATTGACAACATATGTGGAAAACATATGGAAACTTTTGCTTGCATAATACATCTATGAAGTCTAGACAATTTAATTGCCAAATAATTTAATATTTTTGGTCAGAACAAAATAGTATTTTCAATAATAAAATATAATCAAAGCAGTTGCCATTAATATTTCTGTACAGTAGATAAAACAGATGGCATTATTTGTTTGTAAAATTTAATAGATATACTACATGCTTCTGTGTATTTTATTTTAACATGTAACCTTTAGGACCACCAGGGGAATCAAGAACTGGTCCACCAGGCTCAATGGGACCACCTGGATCACCTGGTCGTCAAGGAAACCCAGGAACAAGAGGTCCTCCTGGTCCAACAGGGTACTGTGATGCATCCCAGTGTGCTAGTATGTCTTACAATGGTCCACATTTCCCAGGTAAGTTTTCAATAAGTGTGCAATTAACAAATGATTGCTATGACTTACTACTGAAACCAGTACTAATCTTTATGGTGTACTGTCAAAGAAATGCCATTAATAACATTTTTTATTATAGCTTCAGCATACCTTTCCAAATCACAATAATCTTCCTGTGCCATAGTAAGACAGCAACACCCACTTTTTTGCAGTTTTAGAAATAAATCTTTTGTACAGTTATAGTGTCATGTTTTTTTAGTTTTCATTGAGTGGAAGACAGCATTTATTAATACATGTTGTACACATTTTGTAACTTCTGAAAAGCAGAATTTCACTGAAAGAACATATTTTAACTGTATGCAATTGAGGCTTTGAAACACTGCTATTTTTTGCTTATAGCTTTCAGTGTCCAGTAGTATAGGAATAAGACAAAGTATTATGAATAAACATGGGAATAAAACCTATTGTACAATATCTAAAAATGTATCAAAAGTTACAAACATATAATTTTTAGTGGAAAGAAAAGTAGAGAGAAAGAGGGGCGGGATATAGATGAGTCTTCAGTTAGACAAAAAAGTAGAAAAGAAACAAAGGTTTAAACACTTAACATGACAGATACAAAATTAGGCACACAGAGCTGAGGAAATTAGTTAGGGAAGATATGAGAAAAGAAAAAGAGTTAAGAGTTAAAGAGAATGCACATGAATCATTAAACAGCAGTAATGCTGAACTAAATGTTTTATGTACCAATGAGGTATAGTATTGTAAAAATAACAACGTGTGACCGTAGGTCAGAGTTAAAAGCTTTGTTTTACATAAATTGTATCTTGTTTGCCCACAATTTGTTTTTCGGCTTGTGTTTTATGTAATCTGTGGGATGTTGGGAATGAAAGGCAAATCATATTTAACACATAAAATATAGACTGGAGAATGCATTTATAAGAATAAAAAAAAAGGAAAGTGTAGAGGCCTGGCTCAAAAATAACTCAAAGATGGTGGCTCCTTTAAAACCCATTCAATAAAAGGAAGGATCTTGGTGAAGACTAGTGAATACCCATATGAAGAAGCAAGTCAGGCAGTGCTGTTTCCAATAAAGAAGCACTGTTGCGAGCAGACCCAGCATGAGGGCAGGCAGTTAGTTATTGACATGAAGTCACTCACAAATGTTGGGATTGGGAAAATATGCTGTTGGAAACTCAGCAATGGAAAGTAGGAGGCAGAAGGGAATCACACCCGGCTATATGCAATGCGTTGAGATGTATTTATAAGCTGAATCAACCAAAAGTGCTTTCTAAGTTTCTTTATTTAGGTTTCAGCATCAGTTTTAGAAGTAAATGCTAGACATTTTATTTGCTCTAGTACCTCCCATAAGTGTGCATTCTTACAGCATACAAACTTTGAAAGTCCCATGTGTTTGCTGCATAGCTCTGTGTAATAGCGCCCTCTCTCAGTAGTACCCTTTGTATTAGAAAGGCTGCACATTTTAGCAGAATTAAAAAGAGGTGCCATGCTTTATAAGTAGCAGTGAGAACCACCAGAGTATGATCTAAATCTCTTATTTGCCTGATAACAAACTGTTTAAAAAATTGCCAAGATAAATCCAATTCCCTTATCAGATAAGAACCACATACATGTCAAAAGTGGCATGTAGCAAAAAAACATTTGAACTGTTTATGTGGACTAAACTCTCTATTTTAATTTCAAGAAGTGGACTATGGCACTATTTTATTTCATTGCTTTGTGAAATAGTTCCCTATTCGACAACACCTGTGGTAACTTGAGTGCCATTTTTAAATCATCGCCATATTATACATAAGTTGGACAAAATGTGCCCAGTAGTCCATTGCTCTTGAAAATCATTACTACTGGATTCTCAAATATCTTTAGTTGTAATTAGGATGGCTCTTTTATTTATTAGGGGTAGGTTCCTCAAACCAAAAGACTACAAAAGGATGGCACAAGAGATGTGCAGTGAATATAATTAAATTGAAACAAGAGGAAACAGCAAATTGCTTACTTTTAGCTGAAACAGTTTAACATAGCCAAATGTCAACTACAACTTATTTATTTATTTATTGACATTTGATTACTGGTAACGACAGACTGGGTAGGTGCCCATTTTCGTCGGATGTCTGGTGAGAAAAGCTCCAGTTAAATAATGTTACTGGCATTACATATACGTATAAGAAGTAGTGAGTGACAGCTGAATGGCACCACCCACAATGTGATCCATATTATGTACTTTTGTTTTGATGTCTTTCATTATGCTGCACATGTATCAGATGCTTGCAATCTCAGTTCAAGAGACGGAAATACACAGACTAGATTTGTAAATATGATTTTTCTTAAATTAGTGCAACCTGGATGGCAGTATATTTAGAGACTAGAGGTATGGGTCAGAGTTCCCATCTTAGTGTGTGCAGGAAACACTTTTTGTTGGCTTGGAGCAGGTCATGAGTACAAGGAATTTTGAGGGACTGACATAGAATTGGTGGAACAAGAGTGTCCTGCAGTAAAACTAGTAGATCCAGATTTTGTTTACTGTGAGCTGTGATGCAAGTTCCCTGTAAGTCAGAGATATAGGTTTGTGCGGAATGATAGGTGAAATGCAGAAGATACTGTTTAAGTCAGACTTTTTTTAACACTCTTTGCTTTCACTGCCTGTTGACCATCAGCCCTTTCCTGACCAAATGGCACATTCACTCCCAATCACTGGAGTGTGGGTCAACCAGGTGGGTACATCCTTAGGCAGCCATTAGCGGTACTTGGAAAGATTGAGGGATTGCTTCTTTTAGCCCTACCATCCTTGTGAGTGCCTAGCCTATGGAGCCAGAGGAGGATGTGCAATGGGTCATCCATGCTGGTTGTCCCTGACTTCCACAAAGGGAGGTTACCAGCAAGCAGCCTTGCTCTCTCCCCTTAAATACAGGAAGTGATTTCCCCAGTCTCCACCAGAGAAATCACACTTCTCCATGTGCTATCTGAGTTCCTGCTACTCTCACCTTCCCCAAGAAGAGGCAATTAGGGCCATACCTCTGTAATCCTGCCCCTCCCTTAATGGCATCTACAGTACCAGGGTTGATAGTTAAACCCTGGTCACCTGGGTTGCAGGAAAGACTACATCCTTCTCCATGGAGCCAGGTATAAGTCAGATTTATGTCAGGGTGATCTACAATGCTCTCAGTGGCTTAGTCTGAGGAGAAGTGCTTTTAACTTTTTTGAACTTCAACAGCAATGACTGCATCTGACAGTGTATGGAAGAAAATTCCATGAATTGGGTAGGGAACTGGAAACTGTGGTGTCACTGGCTTTGCTGTAGAAGGGCTGCTTGAAGCTGGAATTGTTTTGAGAATGTAACCTTGATTTCAGGTTTGTTCTAGGTCATCAGACCTCGGGGGAGTTCTGTGTGGCGTTCTGGACAGAGAAAAAGCAAATGAAAGAGGTTGCAGTGGAAATATTTAATAGGGAAAGACATTTCCTGCAAAAAAGTGAGAGTCAGAGATTAGGAAAGCAAATATGTCCCACTTCTGTAGGTAGTTTTAGTTTGCCTAAGTCACGCTGTGGAGGCTGATGTTAAAATCACTCTTCCATATGTTAGCAGTGGGACAAATACAGCTCTGGCTACAATATGTCTGACAAGCATGCAGAATGAGTCCTTCATCTGGTGCTGCCTAATCAATTTCTGTTTGTGTTTTTGACATCTTTTCTAATGAGTTCAGAAAAGTTTAAACATTTGTCCAATAGTACACACATATCTCATGCATTCAGCTTGAGAAATAATTTCTTCACCTCAAGAGTGGACACTAGAGAGTTTGTTTGGTTGGTTGAGTACTTTGTTGTATCAGATATGATAGCTTTGAATTTTCATATGTTGAGAGTGTTTCAGACTGTTAATGGTGGATAACCAAAGGGTTGAGTAACTGATGTTTGAGATTAACATAGCTTCTAATAAAGTGATGGGGTGGTTATTCCTGCAAAAGCAAACTTAAAGCTCAAACCTTTGTAGAAGAAGATATTAGAGGCTGAAAGATGGTGGTGATGATGATGGCTTGGTATTTGGAAGGAGGTGGTTCTTGCACCTCTCTGGATATATCCTTACCCCATATTTATCTCATAAATCTGCTCCTTCCTCATGTTATACACCCTTTTCAAGAAAAATAATATTATGAAATAACAGAAACAGGGATGACTGTAGCACATTGTAGGAAGCTAAAAAGAACAAGCGATTAAAAAATACATTGTAGGAAATTTAAAAGGGTTATCTACTGATACTGCATGTATGACACTACCCAGAGGCATAGCTAATATGGAGTGAAGGATGCAGCTTCTCCAGGTGGAAAGTTTTAGTAATCAAGATCTGCAGATAGCAATCAGTCTTCAGTGCATTCTTGTATATTACTGGCATTTAAAACTCAGTGTCAGTAATTCATTTTCAGTCACAATTGAAACGATTTAGCACTCAGTGTTAGGTATAAACTGTAAAAGCTGCTTCCTTGAAATGTAGCAAGCAGATTGCTACAATTTAAAAGGAAATAACATTTTTTTTTCAAGTCCAAGATAAGTTTTTTTCCTCCATAACTTGGGGTGCCAGATCAGGGGACAGCTGTGGACACCAGAATAGCTAGCTACTCCTCTCACACTGCCTACTGGTTATGATCTGGTGAATCTAATTTGCTTCTTAAAAATGTAGCAGCCTCAAACATTTTTGTTTTTGCTATTTTTTCTGTAGGACATTTACTCTATTATAGGCTTATAGAGTCTGCAGTACCCCCTCTTCAGAGCCACAGTTCCTTTACTGTGTGCTTCATATACCTCTGAATAGAAGACAAACATAGGCCACTAGCACTTCACACACACACACACACACACACACACACACACACACACACACACACACACACACACACACACACACACACATGCATACACACAGCTCAGTATTGCAAATATTTGGATTTATTCCGTGGGCAAACTGTGAGTGGATGCATTTCTGTCACTGTACTTTAGTGTGGAAGAAAAATTATAAATATTTTTACTTCTTTGCAATTCTTTTTTTCTGAACTAACATGCTCTTTGACCTGTTCTAGGTTCCGGCTAATAAATTTTCTAAATCGCCACTGCTGCTTACAGTTTGAATACATGAAAGTCCTGTATCTGAGATATTTGCGCACGTGCTTTTTAGGAGTTTGAGCCTGTATGGAAATTTCACCATGGAAATGATTAATGAACTATCTTGGCATCATGAAAAGGGAGATCTCTTATACTAACAACACTTGCAGCTTCTAAAAGAGACAGGCGTCAGTGATGCCACAAAAACCTTTTGCATCTTGAACAAAACAAAACAGAAACAAAACACCAAAGCCTCAATTATGACTGAGGCTTGTAAAAGTACTAACCAAATGGGAGCATCAACAAGAAGAGAGATTTAACTTGGTAATCTAGATGTGATTTATGTAAATAATAGACTAATTGTGCCTCGTAAGTGATTCATGTAGGGTCACGCCCACTAACAGCAGTAACATTCCCAAAACATGCTTCTGCAGAGGCCTGCTGCTTGCTGTTTACTCACATAGCATGTTGTCATTAATCATCTCTCACTACCATTTTCTCATGCTTCTCACATCATCTTCACAGCATGTGCATCCCGATCACATTCATTTGCTGGGAAATGCATAAACAGTACTAATACTTTCATTACATATTTTTCTTCTGTTCACTGCCATCATGGGGGTTCCTCATATGCCATTTGTACCTCAGTATGTTAACAAGTTATGCCACCAGCAACGACTGTCTATATCTGCTAGTGGCAAACACTTGTTCATGTTGTCTTTGTTCTGCAGGAGACATTTTGCATCTGCATACAAATGGTTCTTCCTGACACATCAGTTTGCTAAATCATTTTTAATTCATCACGTAGCTACTAATTTACTGATATGCTAGTGTTATCACTTATGGGCTGAGACAGTGTTAATTTTTTTTTTATTGTTTGTACAATTGCTGTATTATAATTATCTAAGACTGATAAAGCTGTGCAAATAAGTGCCTCACGGGCTATAAGAATCAAAACATATCAGACTGTGGAGATTTGTACATTCTTGATAAACGTGTACAACTTAGCCATAGAAAATGTAAGTATGCATGTAGATGCCGACAATTTTGTATGAAAATAATGACCTATAAGACAACTATTTTCAACCAGACTCATACCAGCCAGGACCCTTCCCACCTGAAACTCCACCTTATCATCCCGAAGCTGAGCCAGTCATAGTACCAATCGGTGCAGAAAGGGAGGGAGAAGAGTTTGAGGACTACGGAACCGAAATCCAGTCACCAGGATTCTCTCGCAGCCTACGTGGAAAAAGATCTTTAAGTAGAAAGCAAAGTCTAAGTAAAAAGAATTAAAGTGTATTATTTTTAGATACTGTGCTATAGTCACACATGGCAACCTATTTAAGTCACACCTACATTCCCCACCAAAATGGTTTACACAAACTGTTAGAATAGCACTGTTGTTTGAAAGTATGTACAGTATGTGTGAAGATAGCAACTGTTATAGCTATTTAGAAGATCCATGTGGGCTTTCCTTCTTTCTCCCCTGTACATGGCTGTAATATACTTTTGCTTTATGTGGATATTAGGGTTTTAATGTTTGTTTATTGCAATGCAGCATTGTCAGGTCTTTAGAACATCTAACCTGCTGCAAATATTCTGCTGGCTACCTGCTAAAATGCACATAGCAGTGGTCCTATGTTTGTTTTTCCTCCCTTTTCAAATGCTACTCAGCAGCTTAGAGACATATCACACATGATTTAATACACAGTGAAACCAGAATGCCTTCATTATTATGATTATTTATATATCTGGCTCATATCTTCACTTATACTTTATGGGGTATATATATAGCTTTTTGATAATTCCTAAGTGATCTTTCCCAAACCTTAATATGTATAGCTTCATCAAAATACCAAAATTCTGCAGTACTTACACTGTGTAGATCTTCTTTTTGACGGAATTTATTTAACAGTTTCATACCCGGTTAAAGCAGATTACCAAAGTGGATTGCATGTATGTGTTGTATATTTAGTAAAGACAATTTTTTATCAGAATATAATGTTCTTGTTTACGAAATGCAGTTGGAAATAATTTGCAATCTATTTTCATAGAATTGCTGTCTTTGTGTTTTTAACTGCAAATTGTGAATTTCACTGCCTTATTTTCTTATTTATTTTCTGAAACAAAAAAGAGGCATTTTTACAATAAAACTACTGAAAACTTAAGAATGTGTCACCTGATTTTGTTTGTTTTTTTATTTTAACACAAAAGCAGATGTGCTTGAATTAAACACCTTTTTTTCCAAGCTTCACAACATACTGTAACAAATTTTTGTATTTGGTGTGGATTTGAACTGGTATGACTGTTAAGCAAGTGAATCCTGTTGTGGATTCCCTTTTTATACACAATGGAGGCACGTTGTGCTAATTTGTAGTACTTTTATTTTAAAAACTTTGTCTATGGCTATGATAGGAGTCATAGTTCTTGATAGTTAAGAGATTTTTTTAAAGGTACCTGTAGCTTTTTTTGAAGATACATAGCTTGACGGACAACTAAAACATTTCTTATTTTGATCAAACTGAAAACATAATTAATAAATATGTAATTGTCCACTTCTTCATATTACAGTTGTGCTACGTAGTATTAACATTCTGCACCTTTCCGTTATAAATACATTGTTGAAAGCGTCATTCTGATTCCAGTCTACTGGCTTGCATGTCTTTTACAGAAAAACAGTGGAACAAGACCTAGCAGTTATATACCATGACTTCCTTTTCCCAGTTAGTACTGGCTACATTACTATTTATTTACCATAAACAACAGCAAGTGCAAAAAAAAAAATGCCTTAAAACATATTTTGTGTTACCCTCTTACTCATTAAAAAGCAGGAAGAAGCAAAGCTAGCTATTATAGAGAATTTGCCAAAAACTGGCATATTGGAAATAATAAAAGGAGTGGGTTTCCAAAAATATCCCTACAGATTAGTAAAAAATGTCATAGGATCACCGGATGTCTGCTAACAGAGTCTTAAAAACATTTCTTTTGCATTCTAGTATCAATAGATTGCAAGGCTGACAAAGTTATTTAGCTGCATATAAGCACAGTATTTGATAATGAATTTGTTTAATCTTTTTTGTGACATTAACAAGCACTTGCCAGAGTAGATAATAAAACAGTATTAAAGATATAAATTACTATTTTATGGCATTGCATTCTTAGCAGTAGTGTAGAATATGGTAATTTTTTGACACACTGTCAGTAAATTTTGTCAGAAAAATTATTGACTATCAAAAAATAGATCACCATTAAAAGAATGCACAAATACATGGCAATAAGAAACACCAACACTCAAAGCAAAAGAACCTGTCCACAGTTTCCAGTACTACCCTCAACACAACCTAAATGAATTACATACACAGATGTGATTTTTTTTTCTTGTGCAAGCCCTCTGTTTCCCTCAGTGAAGGTAAACAAGGCCCCCACAACTCCAAACTTGATATATATATATATATATATATATATATATATATATATATATATATATTCACATACACACACACATCAATGCCATGATCACACAAACATGAAGTAAGATGAAAACTTCCTGAAGAAATGAATCATTGCTGGATGGTACCCCCTCTGCCCTCCCATGTACGAAGCTTGGCAGTACTCTCAGTGCTGTCTTGTCAAAACACAGCTATTTCACAAACAGACCTCTACACAGAAGGTCTTCTCAATAAAATCAGACTGTTTGACTATATATTATTTGGCCAGTTGCGAGTTCAGAGTATTATGTATTCTGCATTTTTTGAATCAGTGTGGATGCATTGACCAAATACACGTTCAAAATAATGTACTACATACATTAAATTCAAGTACTATATGCGATTTTGTGTCCGTGTGTGTGTGTGTGTGTGTGTGTGTGTGTGTGTGTGTGTGTGTGTGTGTGAGAAGAGTGAGTGCATGTGTGTATCATATTAGGTACATACGCACACACACACACACACACACACACACACACACACACACACACACACACACACACACACACACACACTTTTAAATTTTACTTTGCGCCTATGTTCTTCCATTTGCAATACTAATAGTTTAACAGTAGTTTTCAAATGCCTTTTGTTTTTTTATGGCTACAAATGCTGCATGAGATGAGTGATATTTCATGCACAGCTTTAGTTAGAGTGAATGCATCATAGATAATATACAGAGATAACAGTGTCAATGTTTATGAATGGACATGCATGTATGATTACACTAATTAAAATACCGCAGAGACATGTATGACTACTTTAATTTTGGATCTCAGAGGACTGTCTGATATAAAAGATTTGCACTGAAGATATTAATGTACTATAATATTGATGGTAGAAGCATGGCAGCCTATCCGTTTCATTCAAGGTTGCAGCTACCTCCTGTGTAGTTGCGTGTATGTCTGCCTTTCTTTCTGTCCTTCTCTCTCTCTTCTGACTTCTCTCTTTTCTCTCATCTTTCCTAGCCTGTCACTTATTATCTTTGCCACTGTAGAGTCCATTGAGGGTAGTCATGGGATCCACTGTCAATAGTCATTTATCATTTAACTGGCGTGCACCTACACTAAGTTAAAAGGTCTAAATACTTTCCAACCTTATAAAATGTGAAAAACATTTCTAAAAAATTTATTTTTGGAGATGTTAAGCCTCCTACACTCACTAATGTGAAGGCAAGCAATCACACACCATGTTGTATATATATATATATATATATATATATATATATATATATATATATTTTTATATTACAGGCAAATATGTAAACCCTCAGTTAACTGGAACTCAAGCAACTGGCAAAAGAATATCGAAGAAATACAGTACAATTTTCATGTTTTCATGTGTTGCTCTTTCTGTTTTCCCCCCACAGAAACATACCTTACATTTTTAGAGTTTTAGAGTTTTAAAAAGGAAGATAGGAATAAATTCCCTCTCTTCCCAACCTGAGAACAAGTCAAACCAAACAAATAGGTTCATAGGTTCATAGGGTAATACTAGGCTATTGACCTGGAGGCCCTTATAAGCCTAGTTAAGAATTTTGCCCATATTCCCTTAAAGTCAGGTCCTGTTTCCCCTATCCAGCAAGGACACAGGTGGGATCCCAGGGGTGTATTTTCTGTTTCCCATTCAGTTGTCCGGGTTACTCTTAAAGAGGGCTAGAGAAGTACTTACTTGACATGGAGAGGGAGTCTATTCTACAGATGGGAGAGTCTTTGGGACACAAATCTATCCTGCCAACAAGTGCTATTAATGTCACAGACCAGGTTAAGGCCTTGTGTGTGGGTTGCTGAGTGGAGTTTGACTTACGGATATGCAGCAACCCCATCAAGGCTGGGTCTGAGATGGCCTTGTATGCCAGACACAGGTCACTTCTGAGCAGTCTGTATGAAACTGCGTAGAGGGACAGGCCTTTTAGCCTATCTGTATAGGATATATGTTTGAGACCCTGGATTTTCCTGCTCAGGAACCTCTGTGAT
>NC_056725.1:904458707-904508707 GCF_019279795.1 Protopterus annectens | reverse complement strand
CATTTCTAGTGTCACAATTGCAGATGCAGTGCACATGTTATCTAATTCATTATATAAGTGACTATTCCTCTTCCCTACATAAAAAGACATACAAAGGTCACACTTAGCTAAACAGGTCAGAGCTCTTGTACGGCAATTTGCATTAAATTTAAAAACATAACCCATCTTATTTATTCTGATGAATAAAACGGTTGCTGGTGTCTATAGAAACACAAAAATTACACCTCTGACATGGACGTGTGCCTCTTTGATTTAAGGGTTCAATGCTGTCAAACTTATTTATTTTATTTATTTATTTTATTTATTTTACATTTGTTGACCGGGCTAGTCTACCTGGATACATGTCTATTTTCAGTAGAGGCCCGGGGAGAAAAGCTCCATGTGCAAAACAATATAGATAAAAAACAATAACAACATATAAAATGACAAAATAGAAAAGAAGAGAAATATAATAATAATAAAAATAAAGATACACATTTTTAAATAAGGTCATGAAAAAGTCTAGAGAATAATATGATAAAAACATTTTAAGTAAGGTTTTAAAAAAAGTCATCATAGAATATATACAATGTATAGTGTGGAAGGCAGTTACCAATGTTGATAATAAGGAAATATATGTGAAGACTTAAGAAGACTTATGAAGACTGAAGTCCCAGGATTCAGAAAAAAAAAAATATAAATAAAAGGTTGGAAAGTGAATGGAAGTTGATGCAGGTGGTTAATGCTAGAGGATAAAGCAATTAGTCAGGGGTAATACCGGAACATAACCAGTGTTTTTTGAGATGAAGCTTGAGCTTCTTTTTGAAAAGTGTATGAGAGGAGAGAGTTGTAAGTTCAGTAGGTAGTAGATTCCATAGTTTACCAACGGTGTTACAGAAGAGGGAGTCACCTGCTAGGTTATGAGCTCTACAGGTGTTAAACAGTAGTTTATTAGCTGAGCGTAAGTTTTTAGGATTATGGTAGGGGGTAAGTAGTCTTGAGAGAATAGGAGTATTTGAGGGTTGATACAGGCTTTTATGGGCAATAGTAAGCTGAGAAAGATGAAGATGCTGATGAAATTCTAACCAATCAAGTTGTAAAAGGTTTAGACAGTGATGAGTATGGTAAGGGGAGGCAGCAGCAAATCTAGCAATGTTATTATATGATACAGTGAGCTTGTTAATGTTGGTTTTCGAAAGGTTTGTGAATATGAGTGAGGCATAGAGTAGAGTAGAGATGAGATGAGTTCTGGCTATAGCAGTCCTGGCTGTTGTAGTGAGAAAAGGTTTGATTCTATAGAGGGATCCTAGTTTCTTGTTGACAGATTTTATTGTGGTGTTAATATGTGTGTCAAAGTTGAGGTTGTTGTCAATAGTTATTCCTAGGAGCTTGGTAGTTGGGTCTGGAGAGATAACAGTACTATTGTTGGATGTAAGTGAAAATTGTATGGGGGTGGACTTACGTGTTGGGGAGTAGAGTAGCAGTTTTGTTTTCTTGGGATTAAGGAGGAGGCAGCGGTTAGTAAACCCTTGTTCCGCAGTGTTAAATGCATTCTGGGTCAAGGTTTGCAGTTCAATTTGATAGGTAGCTGAGCAGATAATGGTGGAGTCATCTGCATATTGAATGCAGGTAGAGTAAGGAATTGCTGAGTGAAGATCATTAGTGTAGATGGAAAATAGGTGTGGCCCTAATATGGAGCCCTGAGGGACACCAAGGGATATAGGTAGGAGATTTGATAGATTATTGTGCCAGAGTACTGCTTGTTTCCTGTTATCAAGGTAAGATTTGAACCAGTTGATAGTTAATGGGTCTAAGGACAGAGATTGCATGATGTGTAAGAGCAGGTGGTGATGAACCATGTCGACGGCTTTGGATAAATCAACAAATACTGCTGAGGAATGAAGGCCGTTGTTACGATTATTGTTAATACAATCTGTAAAAGATAGCAGGGCAGTGGTGGTACTACTTATTCTTGTTAAAACAGAACATCCTCCTAATAGAGTTCCTGTTCTTAAAATGGAAACAAGGGGCTGCACCCATTATATCACTGATCTTTTTATCAGTATGAAGAATTGGCCAGTACTTCTTAAAAATGCCTGTAATGGTCTTACATCATTGGTGTAAAACAAAGGAATCGAAAACCTCTGTGTTCTCTCTCTCTCTATCATGAATCTCACCACTTTCAATCTGACTGAAAAAAATACGGTTGCTCCATCAGTCTTCCAAGCTGCTAATTGGTCCAATGTGGGCTGGGCTGTAGTCACTGGTTTAAACCTCTAAGCCACTGGAGTGGTCCCCAGTCTTTATTTATGCTAACTACAAAGTAACACAAACTATGAGAAAAGAACAGAAGTGAAGTAAAGCATTGAACTTAACTTCTTCCTCTTTGCTGAGTCCAGTGAACCACATACTAGTACACAATCAGAACACACCTGAGTAAGTTATGTAAACCGAGAGCAAGTCTTTGGAATTTGGGACAGCCTTATACCAGAGTAAGTCACTTAAACTGATGTCAAAACTTTTAGAATTTAGCCCAAAGTATTCAGTGGTTGCAGACTTCAGATCCTTTCAGTAGCATTTGTCTTACTCCTCTAATGGCTATAGCTGTACAGTCTTGTGAGGGTCTGTTTCTTTTCCCCTTCCCCTCCTCTGCTCACTGTTACTGTCACCACAGATATGTAAGCACAATGGTGGGAGCATTGCTGAGGGTAGACTGACGAAGCAGCATGGAGGATACAGTGCACATAAACATCCTGGAAAGGAGAGTGATTATTCTTTCACTGCAGGCTGTACTGGGCCACCTTCTTCAGGGTGCAATCACTGTACAATCTGACAATATGGTAGTAGTGTGGTACATCAAAAAACATGGGGGGAGCAAAGCCCTGTTCCCCTTGTTGGGAGGCTATGATGCTATGTGAGTGGTGCAATGAACTTGCTTCAATTTGTAGTAGCAGCATATATCACAGAATAGACCAAAGTTTTAGTGGATTAGCTCAGAAGATGTCTACTAATGCAACACCTGAAGTGGTCCTTTAGTCTGAAAATTGCTTGAACAATCTTTCACTACTGGAGAGAAGCTTACTGTGACCTGTGTGTATCGCTGATCAGCTGCAAGTGCAACAGCTTATTTCCCTAATCCATTCAAAGGGCAGTATGCCATAGTCCACTAGTGGCCCCAGGACTTCCATATGCATTTCCCCAGTCATCCCCTAATACTGACATTCCTTCAGAAGGCCAAGATGTTCATAGCCAAAGTTATTCTGCTAGCTTCATTCTGACCATAACAAGTAAGGTTTCCTTGTAATGGCCTCATTTAATAAAGAAACCTTTTCTTCTAGGGCATCATCCAGGTCTTCTTTCCCACCCATACAGGAAGCTACACCCAGAGCTAAATTCCCCCAGAATAGCTGCATGGTCTTTCCAGTTCCATTAATATCAAATCCTGAATTATAACCCCAAAGGTCCACTATTAGAAAGATTTACAATGTAATATGGATTAAATTGTCTATATGGACAGCACAATAGGAATTAGATCCCTTTGCATCTCCTATCCCTGTCATTCTACAATTTCTAGTCACATTCAATAGTTCCACCAGCTACACAACTTTGAAAGTGCATCTAGCAGAAATCTCTAAATTTTATCAGGGGTTCAACTCTTGATCTCTAGGTTACCTAAAGGTCTGTAAGGCCTTGCTTAGAGGTGCTTTTTTTTAAGACCACCCTTCAGAGAACTTGCCCCATTGGAACTAAATTTTATGTTTGAGCAATTGAATCTTTCTCTCTCCCCTTGATTTAACAGTAAGGGAGGCTTCTAAGTTCCACAATTGGAAAATGTTGTTTTTGATGACAGTTACTTCAGATGTTTTTCATATTATTTACTACTGTAGTAACCTAAGCTATACGGGTTATGGTTATATCCTGCAAGGATATAACAGCTAGACAGTTTCCAAAGCTTCAAGGTACCTTCTACACACCTAAACCATTAGTCAGCTTGAGCTGAGCTAACTAAAAATATAGGTTTTGGTGCCATGACCTTCTTTGCTTTCCCGTCACCAAAACGTGCACTCCTCTGAGACTTTTCAGGATTGATGGCCAGCTTGTGTGGTTCCTTTGCTGGATAGATAACTTCCCTTTGGGGTAAAACCTTCCATGTTAAAAATATTGATTGTTTGATAACACTTTACTGTTCAGGAAAATTATTTTAAAATGAGGTGTTTGTGTTTCAATGGAATGTCAGAAGACTGCAATGAAACTTTTAAAAAAAGAGCACTCTTTTTTTTCCTGTAGGTTTAAACGTTGTTTAAAATATTTAAATAACTTTTTTTCTTGTGAGGAAATTGTGTTTATTTTACTTTCTGAGGCTGGCAAAGTATATTAGAATCTTTTTACTGTGTTTTTTCTGTGAAAAAAGTGTCTTTTGCTGCCTGTTTTCACCAGGAAAGAGACACCATTTTCTGCTTGACCATGGAACAAACTGTTGGTCCAACAGTCAGTCCCTCCAGCCACAAAAAGAAAAAGTTAAGCAAACTGCCTTTGTCACCATAGCAGGCTAGCAATGTGCCTCTGCTACAGGTGGGTTACTCTTTTGTGGCCATTAGTTGTACCTCAGACCACTCATCTTTTACAATGGATCCCTGTGCTGTAGCACCTACAGCCACTATTGACTGGGGTTAGCTACATTCTGTGCAGCTGTAGTGGTCCCCACAGTGGCTAGGGAAAACAACTCTTGTCATTCCTTGGAAATGGTAAGGGGAAGGCTTCTCTGCTTTTTCAGAATGTTGTGCCATCGCTGGGGAAGCCGCTGCTGTCATTAATAAAACCGTTGGTCCCATTTTTCCTGCCAAAAATAGAAAACTAAACATGTATCTACTCTTTCACAAATGTCTTTGGACAGAAGTAATTTACAAGGTCTGGCTTAAGGTTTAATGCAGGATATTAATCCCTGTAAAATAGCTTCTGGTAAAATAAAGAGGGATACCTCTTTTCTTGAAGAGATTCAAGATTTGGAATCTGGACAGGAAGATGCAGGGTATTTTCCCCAGATTTCTGATTCAGATTCAAGAGTTGAGCTCAGTTTATGATTCTGCCTCTGGGGGGGTTCTCTTTCTCTGAGTCTATTTCTAGAATGTCCCAGTTTTTTAATGGGAGAACACCGAGGTTTCTCAGTCCCTCAGAAAGTATTATGTACTGTTACAGAAGCAATTTCCAGAACCCTCACCCATTCCTCCACTTCTGTCAGCTTTGGAAGATGCGTTTGTCTGTTACTGCCTACAGTTTTCCTGATAGTCCATAAGCTTCCCCAGTTCCTTTAAAAAGGCAGATAGGATGTATAAAGTTCCTCAAGTCTTTTAAATTTTTATCTACTCTTCCCGAACCTGTCCCAGCAGCTATAGCTTTAGTTAATTCTACTTTGCTAAATGTTTAGTTAATTCAATTTCTACTCTTTCTGATAAGGACAGGAAGATTATTGATAAGGACAGAAAAAAAGGAATTTTGAATTGCCAAGCTGATATGTTAAACTTTGTTCTAATTGTGAATGTATGAGGAATGTTTGGCCTGCAGTTTCTTCTTTTCGGGAAAAATTGCTTTAACTAATTTAGTTTCTTCTATTTTAGCTATCATTAGTCTTTGTTTACAGTGTGTGTGTATGTGTATGATTCATTTGATAATTCTTCCAGGGTTATGGCCACTGATACTGTTTTGAGGAAGTTTGCCTGGCTACATCTACATGCTCAGAACCTTCCAGATGATGTTAAAAATAAGATTTTAAGTTCTCCTTTAGAGGTTTAGTATGTCATCCATTTCCTGCAGACATGATCAAAAAGTGAAAAAGTGAACAAACCAAAATGTTCTGCTCAAAAAACGGTTGCTTTAATAACATAAAATCATCAGAGACTTTGCGCTTTCACCTTTTACAATCCAGGCATCATCAGAGTCAAATAAAAAATCACAGCAGTCACATTGATAGAAAATACAGACTGACATCATTTCCTGCAACATCATGAATTCATGAATAATGTACTACTCTATGAATGACATCAGTATTGTTAGAATTGCTGCAATAACAGAATAAAATGCTAAGTAATAAAACTATGTATATGATGCTAAATATTGTTAAAAAATAATTAAAAAAATGTATTTCAAAACTGTTTAGATTCACTCAAGTTTGTAAGAGTAGGATTTAAACCTGTTTTGCTCTTTTTTCCAAGGTACTCGAGATGGGTTTCTCCCTAACACTGAGTCTTAATTGTCGTTCAGTTTACTTGATCTGCCGATCAAGGTCAATGTCACCCCCTCTTTTACTGGCCAAAACTCTATCAATAACAAAAAATAGGAACTTTTTGAAATTTGTACACTCTGAATGTGTGTGTAAAGGGCACGGGTACACTTTGCATTTCTAATGTCCCTGTTGTGTTCTATAATCTTGTCATGCAATTTCATGGTGGTCTTGCCTATGTAAAATGCAGGGCAGGAAATACAGGTGGCAATATAGACAACATTTTTAGTGTTACAACTGCAGTGACCTGGACACTGTATGTTCCTACCATAAGAGTCAATCTGGACATAGGGTCTGCCATTAATAAATCTGCAGCTTGAACAGAAGCCACATTTATGTATCCTGGAGACATAATTGTCCTTTTTAGTGTCCGTTGTCCCTCTCCAAAATTTCTTTAATATCTTTGCCTCTACTGAAAACAGTCTTAGGCTCTAACCCTAATTTCCTTTTCAGGTCATCATCTAATAAGGCTCCGCAAATTTTCTTCATGCTCCCCTTTAAATGTGAGGCATCTTGATTTAATGGTAAAATCATGACATCATTTTGGAGCCTTCATCATGATTTACGTTAATATTACTGTGACCCCTCATAGGACAGATAGGCACCTGGTTGTTCAGTTCCTGGTTACTTCTTTCTTAGTTGACAGTAAAAGCTTAATAGGGTACCCCCTATCCTTAAACATCCCAATCAACTTAAACAATTCTTCAGAAAATTTCTTGCCATCACTGATCAGCCTGGATAGCCTGACCATCTGTCCCTTGAACTACGCTCCTACACTGATGTTTGGGATGACAGCTGTCAAAATGCAATAATATATTGGTGTAGGTTTGTTTCCTAAATATGTTGGATGATAGTTCTCCTGTATAGTTGTCTTTTGTGAGAATATTATCTAAATGGTCAATTTTATTTTGGTGTACCCTATAGGTGAACTTTAGGTATTGAGTAGTGTTGTTGATGTAATGCAAAAATTCCATCAGTTCAGTAGTTGTTCCTCTCCAAACTATAAGTATATCATCCAAAAATCTATAATACACATGTATCTTGGATGTAAAGGGGGAAGAAAATACATGCCTCTTTTCCCATTCAGCCAAGAGCAGGTTGGCAAAGAATGAGGCACATTTTGTCCCCATGGCCACACCTGATTTTTTTGCAGGAAAAATTCCCCTTTGAATACCAAAAGATCATTTTTAAGCACCACTTCTAACAGATCAACCAATAAATTTACTCGGGTTTGGTTCAAATCTCCACTTTGTGATAAACATTCTGAAAAATATTCTAAGCCGATGTTATTGGGAATCACAGTAAATAAATTGACCACATCAATTGCCAGAAGTAAGTCGTCCTTATCAAGCTTAGCTATTTTTACCTGTTCTAAGCAATGCCAATAATCTCTTAAGATATAAACAAAATCATTGGCCACTTTCTTAGAGAAATAATTCACAAATGCGGCTAATAGTTCGGTTTTTGAACCTTGACCGGCAACGATGGGTCTAAGGGGGGGGGGGATCATCAATATTTTTGTGAATTTTAGGTATTCTGAAAATTATCAGAATTCTTGGTGTGTCTACTTTCAAAAAATCATACTCATCCACTGTTAAAGTATCCTGGCTTAGAGCATCAAATAAAAAGATATCAGTCTTAGCATATGTTCTATTATGTTCACTAAGAGAAACTCTCTCATAAGTGTCTTCTTCATTAAGCAAAGAGTACATTCTGAACACATAATCAATCTGCCTCATAATGACCACCCCTTATCTGGCTTCATCACTTGGTATGCTATATTGTCAGATAGTTCTCTGAGTGGTAACCTTTCTTCTTTGGATAAGTTGTCACAACTTGAACGACTTGCTTTTACAATTTGTTTAAAATCATTTTCCACACGTGTCAAACAAATTCACTAAGGGGTTACAGGGAGGCAAGAATGTACTTTTTCTTTTCAATGCGAATGGTTCTGTTTTACATTCTTGATTCTTATTTAGAAAAAAACAACCTCAAGTTAAGTTGTCTGGTGTAAAGCTTCAAGTTAATCAATGGTCTAGCAATATCAGACTTAAAACTCGGAACAAAACCAAAACCTTTTTTGCAAGAAGAAAATATGTTCATTTTTCAAAGAAAAATCACTGAGGTTATGTATAGTTCCTGTTCTACAATTCACAATTAATGCTGTAGAATCACTGTTAACCAAGGCATTATTGATGTTAACATTTAGTGCTGTCATATCAACATTATACACTTCAGACATTGTGGCACTAGCATTCAAAATATTCAGTTCTTCAGGTGTCACCACAGAATCTAGTACATATACCTCCCTCCACGTCTGGTTCCCCTCCCCCAGTTCTTCCCCCTCACAGAATGACCCCTGGGTGCTCCCTGAAAGGAGTGACCATGTGAGCTTGATTTTGATGTTGATTAATCAAGCTTTCTTAGTGAGTGTGGTTGCTCTAAAAAATGTTCATCATAATCACCCTCATTAACATTACTTTGACTTTGTCGGTTGTTATAATTATTGCTATTGTTACTGTTACTAGTAGCACTATTCATAAAGAAAACATTGTTTGTAATGGGGAGGGTCAGGATACACTCTTTTATGTACATAATCAGCTTTGTCCCTATCTAATTTATTCTGTTTATGTTTACAATTGGTATCAGAAAAGTTTTTATGTTAGCAAATATTGTACTATATCTAGCAGACATCTGTTCAAACATAAGATCATTAACAATACTTTCATTAAGCAATTTAATATCACCTTCAAGCTTCAAGAGCTTGTGCTCATTGTCCTTGATAATAATGTTCATCACCTCGAATCTAGTCTTGTCAAACAGTTCAAGTAGCTCCTGGTGCACCAAGGAACCCTTTTCTATGCCCACTGGAAACTTCCATACTGGGAGGCCTTGTTGAACTTGTTTTAATTTCGTAGATTGTACCACAAAGGCATTGGCTTCTGTTCAAGCTGTAGATTTATTAATGACTGACCCCTCGTCCAGATTAACTCTTATGGTAGGAACCTAATGTCCAGGGCGCTACAATTGTAATGCTAAAAATGTTGTCTGTATTGCCACCTGTATTTCCTGCCCTGCATTTTACATAGGCAAGATCACCAGGAAATTGCATGACAGGATTATAGAACACAACAGGGACATTGGAAATGTAAAGTGTACGAGCACTCTTTACACACACACATTCAGAGTGTACAAATTTCAAAAAGTTACTATTTTTTGTTATTGACAGAGTTTTGGCCAGTACAAGAGGGGGGTGATGTTGACCTTGATCTGCAGATGAAGGAAACTGAATGGCAATTAAGAAGCAATGCCAGTGAGAAACCTGGAATTAATTATACAATTTCCATCTCGGGTACCTTGATAAAAAGAGCAAAACAAGTTTAAATACAGGCTCTTACAAGTCTGAGTGAATGTAAACAGTTTGTAAGTAATTTTTTTAACAATATTTAGCAACATATACATGGTTTTATTACTTAGCATTTTATTCTGTTATTGCAGCAATTCTAACAATACTGATGTCATTCATAGAGTAGTACATTATTCATGAATTCATGATGTTACAGGAAATGATGTCAGTCTGTATTTTCTATTAATGTGACTGCTGTGATTTTTATTTGACTGTGATAATGCCTGGATTGTAAAAGGCTAAAGCGTTGAGTCTCTGGTGATTTTATCTTATTAAAGCGACCGTTTATTGTGCAAGAACACGTTGGTTTGTCTGTTCACTTTTTTACTGTATTCACCACACTGCTTCTACAGTTGTGGCTGCAGTTCATTTCATGATAAAAAAGTGAGATAAGAGTTGTAAGTTGATACAAGGAATCTCTTGAGATTTTTCAACCCTCCTTTTCAAAATTTTGTAAGGGGATTTCTAAGTCCTTATCCACTTTTGGTAAAAGCAAACAAAAATAAATAAACAGCCTCAACAAAATGCAGGTAAATAGACATTTAAAATTAAATAGCAAGGGGGTTCCAAAAAAAAATTCAGAACCCCCCTAAAACTAAGGACAGTCCAACAAATCAAAATAACTGTTTAAGGGATTTTGTCATCCCTTCCACCCCGGCAGCCCATTTTCCCTTTCAGAAAGTAAAATCTAGCAAAGCTAGACTTTCCACTGTATGATACCTTAAATCTCTTGTATTGGGGCAACATGGGATATAAGCAAATTACCCTTTAAGGATATCCAGTGTTTCAGCTAAATGGTGATTCTGAATGTCTGTGACTTTTTCGTTTATTTTAAGTCTATTTATGGACAATTTCAGGCCAATAAAGCGAAACCCCTCTAGCTGTGTACTTGCATGTTTCTGCCTTCTTATGACATCATCAGCACAGCATAAGAAGAATGTTTGGCTTTTGGAAAGTTGTCGCAAAAGTCAAACATTTCTCTTATGAATTGAGTTCCTGGGGTGTCAGCTAGACACCTCAGTTCAAAGAGCTTTTCTTCCACAGGGACAAAATACATCTATATCTAGATCTATTTCTTTGGTTTTCCAGTCGGACTTCAGTCACTGTGAAGGAATACCTCAGGATTCTCATGATACCCCCGACAAGACTCCACATGAGAAATTTACAGTGGTATCTGAAATCTCTTTGGTACTAGCACTAACATCCTTTTTTCTTTCCAATCCCAGTGCTGGGGTTTGTCAGAAGGGAAGTTACTTAGCGAAGACAGCAAATATTCTTAAATCCCAGTCTCCCCTTTTCACTTCCTGTTCCAAAGCAGTCAGTCACTACAGATACCTCTGACTTTGCTTGGGGAGCAAGGTGGTATAAGAGAGCAAGGTGTGTGGAACACCAAGGACAGACATAAGCACATAAATATAAAAGAGATGCTCTGATGAAGGCATTCAGCGAGTTGAAAGTAGATTAGGTGTAATTCACGCTTGCTCTGGGTGTCTTCCAAGTTTTGATCTGTTTGTGTGGAGTTCATTAAGCAGATCTTTATGCTTCCTCTCTGAACAATCAGATGATAGGATTCTGTTTCAGGACTCCATGTAAGAAGGCCTGGAATACAAATGCTTTTACCTTTCCTTGGACAAGAATCTCCTGTGCTTTTTCTACCCTTTCCACTGACATCCAAGCTACTTCTGAATATTCAGAAGGAATCCTATAAGATCATTGTGGTGACTCCCTTCTGGTCCAGGCAACAGTGGTTCCTTCCCTCTTTTGGAACTGGCCAGGGACGATTACCACAAGCTTCCACACAGACTGGATCTACTCACACAAGATCAGGGATGTTTGATAGACCCCAACCCCAATCAACTTCAATTGACTGCCTAGATAACAGGAATCTAACTCCCTCTAGGCAGCTGCTAACTGAGAATGGCAGCAGATATTAATGGAGGTTAGCAAGAACGCCTGCTACTAGAAAAGCATTCGTTAGCAAATGGAAAATCTTTTCTAGTTTGTGCACCCATCCAGAATTAGTGGTTCTCTCATTTTATAATGTGTGTTTTAGTTATTATCCTATGTCCTTTCTCATCCCTTCTTCATTTATCAGCAATTTCAGCATGTCAGCCCATGGATCCTCTTCTTTTCCATGCATTCTCATGTAAAAATATTTTTGAAAAGAGTTTTGCACAAGAGGCCACCAAGTAAACTATAGGCCCTTTCTTGGGATCTTAATTTAGTGTTATAGAAGCTAACACTTGCTCCTTTTGAACCAGCTAACCTAGCTGACTTGAAGTTCTTAACACAGAAAACAGTTTTACAGATTGTTCTGACCTCTGAAAGAAGAAGGGTGTCTGAGCTGCAAGCTTTTATGGTGAGTCAACCCTACCTCATTTTCCAGATGGACAAGCTTTCTTTGAGAACTAATCCTTCTTTTATATCTAAAATGGTGTCTGAGTTTGCTTTATGCCAAACTATCCATCCTCCAGAAAAAATAAGGGAGAAAGTATATTCCATCCCTTGTATGTCTACAGATGACTTGGGTACTATGTTGACAAAAACTAAATCTTTCACATCTTTGGATACATTTTTCCTTTCTTGTGAATGTAAGGAGAAGGGAAAACTTGAGTAAAGGCAGACTATTTCTAAATGTTTGTCTAAGGCTATTTCCTTTTGCTATACTCACCACAAGAAAACTATTTCAGGCAGGAAGGTTGGATTTCAGAAATATTGAGAAGCAACAGCTTGGTCCTCTCTACATACTTTTACAAAGCAGCATAAGCTTGATTTCTCCTGCTCTCCAAGATATCATAATCAGCTCATATAGCTTAGGCTACTGCAGTTGTGATCAATATGAAGAACATAGTACCTTATGAATGATGGAGTAGCTGTTCCCTCTACCCTCCCTTGTTTCTTGGTGTGTTGTTTATGCCACTGTGTGGGATTTTATTTTTTGTTGTTCCTAGCATTGCCCTTTCAGGGCACAGCCTCCTCTGTTGGCATGAAAGCTCTGAAGGGCTGACTAAAGTTTGGGCACCTGGAAAGTGGCCTGAAGCTTTGGAAACTGGTCAGCTGATTTATCCTTGCAGGATATAACCTAACCCATATAGCAGCACTGATCATTCAAACATATACTTTTATGGTAAGTATACTCCTACAATTGTACTTTACTGCAGATAAAAGAGTTTATGAATTACAAGTCTTTCTTGCTGATCCCCATGACTATTTTTTCGTAAAGACTGGGCCTGGCTGAGGACTATCCCAATCTTTATGCCCAAGATGGCATCATATTTAAACTTCAATTAGTCCATCAACTTTCCAGTATTTTTTCAACAGTTGTTCAACAGAGGTGAATGCAGACTGTATTGTGTGTTCATGCAGAGACAGCTGCATTTTTATCTTTATGGTACCAAAGATCATAGAAAGGATGACCAGCTGTTCCAGTCCTTTGCTTCCACAATGTTAGGACAAAATAAATCAAATGTTACTCTGTTCAGGTGGCTGACTGACTACTCTTTCTTTTGCTATTACAGTAACAGAAAATAATTACCAGGTAAGCCAAACATGCAGTCTTCAATGGCCATCTCAGCTTTAGTTGCTTCTTTTAGGAATTTGGCTGAGGTCAACATTTGTGCTGTAGGGGCATGGGCTTCACTATATAACTTTGCAAAACACTATAAGATCGATGTGATTCCAATATCTACATTTTCCTTTGGAGTCACCTTCTTCCAAGGCATTTGTCATGAATACACCAAAGATTACTAGTTGGGGACACTGGTATTTTTGAAGACATAAAAATTCACTACTTATCATAATGTTAGAACTTCATAATCTGTATCTGACCAATTCAACACCCCCTCCTCCCTTCCCCCTTCTTATTTTCTTTACACAAAGGGACCTAGCTGACTATTCCAGAGACTGTCAAGTGGTGTTAATAATTGATATGTATGTGGGTGTAAGACAGTTGGTAGGAGTGCAATATCAACATCTGTGTGGTTGACACCATTTGATCATCTGAAACAGATGGTTGACAGGTATGTGAAATGGATAGTCCCTGGGTGAGGGAATATTCTATTTCCACAGGGAATGTGCAGTCTCAGAGTAAGTATATATAATTAGCAGGGGTTGTAAAGATATATGGGTGATTGCCCTCACCCACAAAAACATTTCTATTTAGTTCAGCCCACTCCAGGGTAATCCCATAAGCATGTGCAGAACATGCTTATGTTACATGTTCCAGCATAACTACACTGATATTCTGGTCATCACCACTGCATTCAACCAGCTTCCCCTGCATTCATGTAAATATGTGTATTTTATATATATATATAAAACATCTTGTAACTACATTTATGGTGTAGAAGGCATTAGATCAAGGAGTTTTAATTCTCCCTTGGACTAGTTGCTTCTTGTGATCTAGTCAATGACATTTGTCATTTTAGATAACGGCTAGAATCACATTATTGATCTGACTAAAAATTGCATTGGGAATTCTTGAGCAGGACTTGTATATCTAGAAAAAAATGTCATAGGAAAATATTGATTTTTAGTGATTGGGGTGTCGGCAAGCGAATTAAAATGGACCTTTCTCCTTCTTGACTGGTCACACTTGACATTTTCAAGTATTTGTAAAAAAATGAGTGGAAGAAATGATTTGCTGTTTGCACTTTATATGATACTAAGATATTTGCACTTTGAGTAGGTGATAGGGATAATTCTACGGAGTGACAAGTTCAAATAATTCATTTTGCTCCCTAGTGACCATAAAATTGACACGACAATGTTTAATTTGTGAATAGAAACCTTGCTCCATTAACCAACCACTATCAGGAAATGTCACTGTCTCTATGGTGTAGCATGATGTCATGAATGAATACAGAGATACAGGTTTCATTCTCCATAAGTTTGATGCCACTGACAAATATTTTAAAGGACTGAGTAAAAAAAAAAGAGGTAAAAGTAATATGTTACAGTGATGTGGGGAGAGGAGACAACCACTTTTTTTAGTATTCATGATTTGAATGCTAGATACAAGAAAGCCATTTATAAGAAATCTGGTAGAAGTGGCTTTATAAAGAGTCAAAGAGGGAAAGTTGCAGACCTAAAATAATCTGAAAATGAAAAGTATCTGGATGTGGTTGAATGCTTTAATGACATCGAGTGGGAATAAAACTTTTAATTATAATTTGTTTTATGCCGGTAAACAAGAAGCTTTAATGTTAAATCATTAACTCTAGGCTAATCGTAACATATTAATTCAGATTCTAATGATGAAGTTAAGGTTGAACACAGATATTTAACTATATTGGCTAATACTGTTGTGAATATATTGATAAGAACAGTACTAGACAAGTTATCACAGGATCCATAAAATGTCTAACCATATATACCCTTAGGTAGACACACTTAAAAGTTCTTGCCTGCCTTTACAAGCACTTAATAGTGTTCCCACTCCCAAATCTCGCAGCGGTGTACATTATAACCCTGATATAAATTTGTGCTTCCTGTACCGATTATCAGGACCAGCCTTAAAGGAAGACATAGTAATACTTTCTTTGATGTGTAGTGGCAACCTATTCCATAGGCTGGGAACAAGATGAGTTAGGAGCCTAGTCCTCCAGTGAGTCTTGTTTATTTAAGGGGCATATATTTAGGTCCTTGGTATGGGTGTTTGTAGAGTTACTAGTTTTGCAAAAAGAAATAGGAAAAGTGAGACACGAATTACCTCAGAACAGGAAGTAGGTTACTGAGTACAAACAGAGTTGTACTAATTGACTGAGATAGCTGAAGAAGTTTAGGAATTTCATTTTCTTGGTTAAAAATTATTGGGGCCTTTTTAGTTACATGATATGCTTGGATTTATACATATCAAAGGGGAAATTGAATTTGATGGTTGTTAGATAAGGAAAGAATGCAGTGCTAGATGACTTCTTTGAATCATGAAGATATGTCCGTGGAAATTATCTGGCCAGATAGAAGGATTTCCTGACCATGGTATCAGGGACCTGGGGACCCAGGTTGATAGTAGTCTGTCATTCGACACCCATGTAGCTAAAGTAGTTAGGAAGACCTTCTACATTGCCCACCTTATCATGAAGGGATTCTCATCTAGATCAAGGGAGGTCATAGTCTCCCTTTACTCATCACTCATCAGACCAATGATTGAGTACAATGCCCCATTCGGAATGTATCTGACCCGACACTTGCAGCAGCTGGAGAGGCCACAAAAGTTCCTCACCAAAAGGATAAAGGGTCTCAAAAATATGTCCTATGCTGCCCGACTGAAAGAACTCCAGCTCTATTCAGTCGCCACCGCTGCTCAGAGGTGACCTTTGCCTAACATACAAGGCCATGTCAAACCCAGATTTGATGAATATGCTTCACCTCAAAAATCTAGATCCATCAGAGCCACAAGGGCGGAGACTTAAACCTCGACACGGCTATTAATAGGACGTGCTGGAGGGATAGATTCATCACCCAAAGACTCCCTATGCTGTGGAACAAAATCCCGGTACATGTGAGGCAGAGCACCTCGCTGGCCTTGTTCAAGAGAAATCTTGACCAATGGATGGGAGATCGCAGATATACCCCAGGGATTACCTCAGTGTCACTGCTCGACAGAGGCACAGCAAAATAATGGGTATAGTTCCCCATACTAAAGGGGTGGCGTAAGCCACAAAACGATGGGCTAGGCTTGTAAATGCCCTTGGGCAGATAGCCTAGTATGAACCTATGAACCTATGAACCTATGGTGGCAACTTGATGAATGAATGAGAGAGAGATATCTGCATTAATATCCAGGTCTGTTATGATGGTATCTGACTGAAGAGGAGTACCGCTTATGACATATGGGATGGCAGCAGTTTTCTTTTTTTTTTTTTTTTTTTTTGAAAAATGTTACTATATTGCACTTTTTACATTTAGCTTGAGATGTTCCAGCCCTGGCTGAAGCAGTTTAGTATCCATGCCCAGCTTACAGTCATGAGCAAACATGGTCAGCCAGGCTTCTGGGATATTGGCTTGGATGTCTACAAAGTAATTGCTAAACAGGAGAGGGGCCCAGCACTGATGCCTGTGGTACCCCACTTGTTTCAATTTTACATTCAGAAAGGTTATCATCAACTTTTACAACATGGGATCTGTTGGACAGACAAGTCACACTTCAATGGACATTGTAAGGATGTACATTAAGTTTATCTAATCTTTTAGTAATAGTAGCATGGGAGATAGTAAAAAGCAGGAAAGAACACCACTCTGGACACAATTCAAATGTAAGATTAGCGCTTTCGTTTATCCTTAATCAATAAACTTCTTCAAACAAAAATACAAGGGAAATGACATATTTAAATACAAAAAATAGGATGACATCACTTCCTATCCTTAAAACTTTAAACAGTTACACAAAAAAATATTATTATTTCATTTAAAAATAAAAACCAAATGTTACAAAAATTCATAAAATAATGTTGTTATTCATTAACTCCCAGTTGTAAAAACAACTGGAAGCCTAATGAAACAAAGCTTTCATTTTCAACAAACTCATGATGGAGACAGTCTCATTCAAGCCAGGAGATACTGAAGCGTTTAATTTTAATTGCCACATTAATTCTCTTTCTTCTAGTAATAATGAAATGGGGCCCCCTCTCCCATTCTCATGAATTTTATCTATCACTAGAAACTGAAATGAGTGATCTGGAAAGGTTGACACATGTCTTGCTAAAGCATTTAATGTATTATTTCTAGAAATAGCATAGACATGTTCATATATCCTATTTTTGAGGGCCCTGTCAGTCTTTCCTATATAATATGATTGGCAATTACGACATAATGCAGCGTAAACTGCCCCTTTACTATTACAGTTAAACTTACCCTTAATAGCAAAAATATTCCCATTAATTTCAACTTTTTTTGTCACTAAAATGTGTTTGCACATATTACAAGTTCCACACTTTGACATTCCACAGTGTGGCATATAATCAACTAATTTCTCCATTTCTATAATATTCTTTAAATTCCTTCCTTTCCTAAAGGTAATAATTGGTCTTGTACCCAGACATTCCTTCAATGGACCATTATCTGCAATAAATGACCAATTTTTAGTAATAATATTCCTAATAATATTTGCATCCATGGAAAAAGTTGTTATAAAATTCATGCCTATAAAATCCTTGACATTTGTTTCATTATCAAATAAAGCAGGACACATATTGTCCAGATGTCCAACCTCATTAAAATGTCCATCTAATTCATCCTCAATACTATTATATGTCCCAAAATTGGTGAAAAAGAACCTTGCATTCTCTTATTTGAGACCTCTTTTACCAAATCATTAATTAGTAAATGAGGATATCCTCTCTTGAGAAACATTTGTTTTAATAAATTACACTCGTCCACAAAATCATCCTCCAGTGTACACATTCTAGCTGCCCTGACTAATTGTCCTTTTACCACTCCTCGTTTTTGATGTGGGGGATGGCAGCTAGAAAAATGGAGGAATGAGTTAGTGTAACTCTCTTTACGATGTACTTTCGATGTAAATGATCTCAACCCATAATTTTTACTTAACATGATATCCAAAAATGCAATGGAGTCAACTTGGAATTCATAAGTGAATTCCAAAAAACTGGTAGTGTTGTTCATCATTGATATTAGGGAAATAGCAGACTCTTTGTCTCCATTCCATAAGACAAAAATATCATCTAGGTAACGTGTGTACCAGGATGCTTTATTCTTGAACAAGGAATTTTGAAATAGAAATCTCCTTTCCCATGCTGCCATGACAATATTGGCGAAAGTACCCCCACATGGTGACCCCATTGCTATTCCAATTTTTTGCAAGTAAAAATTATCATTAAATATAAAGTAATTGTTTTTTAACACAATTTCCAATAAATAAACAAGGACATCAATTTCATCCCCTGCCATTCCTTCATCCAGTAAGAAATCTCTTACCCATTCACATCCAATATCATGTGGTATACAGGTGTATAGATCTCTAACATCAATAGTTAGAAAATTAAGATCTTTATTGAATGGGATTTTATTTATACCTTCAAGGAATGCCCAAGAGTCTTTACAAATCTGGCCCTGTACCTTAAGAGAGCTTTTTAATTTACAATCAATATACTTAGCACACCCATATGTTATCGATTGTCGTCCATCTATTGTAGGTCTAAAGGGGGGTGTCTCCAAACACTTATGGATTTTTGGTAAACAAAACATTTTAGGTGTTAATGGATATACCATGTTTAAATAGTTGAACATGTCCATATCAATTCTATTCTCCATGAATAAATCATTGATGAAGCCTTTAATATGACGATATGCTCCATTGACTTCATTCAGAGAAACTTTTATATAAGCTGGACTATCTAATAATTTGTTGACTTTAGTTACATAATCGTCCATACTAAAAAAGACCAAACCCCCTCCCTTATCTGGTTTACAGATGCGAACATCTGCATATTTCAGGGTGTCTAGGATGTCCTTTTCTAGCTCAGAAAGGTTACTGTTCATACCACCTGATCTATATTTTGATTGGGTTAAACATCTGATGTCATTTTCACAAATTTTTTCATACAGCAATATACTTGGATGTAATGGTGGATTAAAAACACTGGCTACTCGGAAGTCACTCATCAGACTCTCCATGTTATTGAACATGACTTTTAAGTTTAATTTTCTGGTAAATAACTTGAGATCCACCAGTGTTCTACCTATATTACTTCTACATGTAGGAACAAATGTCAAGCCTTTAGCTGATACATCAGCAAATGCTTTATCAAGTGTAAAGTCTGAATAATTATAGACCTTAAAATCACCCGTGGAATTGTAGACAATGTTTAAATTACTGTCATTAATCATATTTACATCAAATATTTCAGGACCGGGGGAGAGATTTATCATCTCTTCCTCTTGTTCTGATTCTTCCTCTTTTTCTGATTCTGATATCTGGGGACTTGATGTTGAACAGTCCTGTTCCCCCCAGATTGAAAAAAATTATTATTGTGATTAGAATTGCTATTACCATGGTTACCATTGATGTTATTGCTATTGTTATTACTACCCCTCCCAGCAATTCTTTCACTTCTTCTTACTGGGGAGTGTACCCCACCCCCAATTTCAACCTGGTCAATTAATTGACTAGATGTCTCAGAAAGGAACCCACCATCCAAACAACTTGAAGCATTGTTATCATTATTGTACATATTCAGTGCATTATTATTCACCCCAGTATTGACTTTAGGTAACGGACAAGCATTACCTTTACTATAAGCCAAAGAATCTCTATTCAGTTTCTTGACTTTATTTTCCCGCACTTTAATCAGTGCATTGTCAATACTGGTGAAAATACGCAAAAAATCAAATCTGTATCTTTCAAAGTCTTTATCAGATCTTATTGTGTTGTCCAAAATGGACAGTTCATTCTGTAACAATGCAATTTGTTCATCATAATTTTTATGTAAATAGTCAATAAATTCAAGTCCTTGTTTATCAAAAAGTCCAAGTAAGTCCTTGTGAAATTCTGAATGCATTACCAGTCCATTCCGAAAACGCCATTGCCTTAAGCCTTCAGGAACATGTTTCCTTGAACTACATTCCTTTAAATACTGAATTTCAACTTGTAATTTTTTAAACTTAAACAATTTTAGGTCAAACACTTTCAAATTATTGGCCAGTGTATTAATTTCAACAGTTTCACCCACAATAGGTGCATCCAGTCCTACATTATTGAAAATGCTGTTAGGCTCTTTTAACCAGTCATTTAACGTAGGAATGGAAGAAAAAATACCTGTATTATTATTCGAAATGTTTGTAGCCCCATTCTAGGGACCTTCCTGAGTTTACAAGAAGCTGCTGAGTTGAACCATTTCGCAACACTTCATTAGCGCCATCGCCTGACACTCCATTCCGGTTTGTGATGCTACTCCCACTCAAAACCCCAGCAACCTGGCTTGCTAAGGAATCCACACGTTGAGTGAGAAGCTCAATGAGAGCAGTTAATTTTCCCATTGCAGCAGATTCACTGGCATTCAAATCCAAAATGCCCCTATCAGGGGAATCTGCAGTTTCAAACAAGACTTGTGTTCCAGATGCCATGTAAATTCCAAAAAAACACCTCGAAAGTTAAAGAAAACACCAAACGCAGTAAAAAGCAGGAAAGAACACCACTCTGGACAAGCATTTACAGGCTGTTTCTTATAGAAACATAGGTGCCAGACCAGGGATAGTTTTCTGATTTCCCATCCACTAGTCCAAGTTACACTTGAATTGGGTTAGAAAAGAACTGTGCTTCACATGGAGGGGAATCCTATTCCAGAGAAGGAGTGGTCTCAGAGACACATACCTGTCCAGCATGTCCTATATATGTTACAGACAAGGTTTAGGTCCCTAGATAAGGCAATTCTGATTTATTTGTTTTGTAGAGGTGCAACAGTCCCTTAGATTGGGATTGAGGGATGTGTAGTATACCAGGCATTGATCAACTCCCAGCAGCCTGTAGGAAAATGATTACAGGAATACTGCTTTTAAGTGGTCTGTATAGGACATGTTGTTTCCATCCTATATTCTTTTTATAAGGAATCTCTGTGGATGGTCTAGATGTTGCAGATACATACCAAAGGGGGCGCTGTACTCAATGACTGGTCTGATGAAGGCCAAGTATAGCGGAACAATGATATCCTTGACCCTAGGTGCCTTACTCTTGCTTAAAGTTGTGCAATGCAGATTGATTTCCTTACTACCATAGACACTTTATGATCAAAGGCCAGCTTACTATCTACATGTGTTCCCAAATCCCTGACTACCATGTGTACTTATAGGGGTGGGGTTATCAATGTGGTAGTTTCTAGGGGGAGTTGTTTTTCCAAAGGATGCTATTATGCATTTATTGGCATCGAGTTCATGTCATGGATCTGGCATCACATACTGGTCTGTGCCAGGCCTTCTTGGAGGGTATTTGTGTCTTTGGGGGATTCTATGACTACACCTAGTTTGGATTGGTCTACAAATCTGGTCAGCCAAAGGACATTGATACTGGACATGATGTCAGAGAAGTAGATGCCAAAAAGGAATGGCCTCAGCACTGATCCTTAAAGACCTCTGCTAGTGACTGACCTTTTTGTACAGGTAGATTACCTTATCCTAACTTCTTGGGACCTAACTTTGAGCCATTTGCCTGTCTTGCAGTTGACATAGGGGTTTACACCTAGTTTTGTAAATTTGTCTACAATGCCCATTAGGGGTATTATGCTGACTACTTTAACTAGCTCAAGGTAGGCAGTATGTACTGTTATGTCCTCCTCCTTTGTTTTGGGTATCTTCTTGAAGAAATCCACCAGGTTGAGTAGGCATGACCTGCCCTTGACAAAAACAAACTGGGTTGGATCCAGTGTCTGAAGGTTTCCTATGTCATTGTTTATCATTTCCATGATAATTCTTTCCATGGCTTTGCATATGACACTAGCCAGACTTATGGGTCCATAGTTACCTGGGATTGTAAAAGGCCCATCTCTGTGCAAAGGGATGACAATTACCGTCCTCCATTCATTTGGCATAAAGCCTGTCTGTATGCTATAGTTAAATAGTGATTCTAATGGTCCTGAAAGGTTGTGTTTCATGCTATTAAAGAGGCATCCTGGTTATTATCAGGGCCCATCAATCAATGCAGTGTGCTTGGCCTTGAGGAGTGCATTGAGGACCTGTGTCTTAGGGATAGTTGGGGGAGTTATGGTTAAGAATATTTTGCAACACTGACTATAATAAAAAGGAAAAGACTTAGAAGACCAACTCTAACATGTAAAAACTTGCTAGAATGTGGCAAAATTAGAACTGTCTCAAGTTCAAACAAAAGTAACTGAAAATTGTAGCCATAACTGTCACCTATCTCTGATTTTGCTGAACGTCCCTGAATTTGTGTCATATTTTGTGATTTTCAGCTAAATCACTGAAGTTTATAGTCAGTTGTTCTTTTGCCTATCTCTTGATTAGAGTTGCCACCTTAGAAATAAGGTAAAAACCTGACAAAAGTTCCACCTTTTGCCATACCAATTACGCTTCTAATTTCACTACTTGTGTCTTTCAGCTTTCCCCGGTTAGGGATCACCACAGTGGAACTCCGGTTCACCAATGATTGGCAGTTGATTTTTATGTACATGCTTGCCAGGCCTGATGCACAACCTTCAATGAAGGTATGCCCATTCACATATGTCTCCATGCAGAAGACGCTCTAACTGAGAATCGAACCGGACAGCGTCTTACTGTGTGGTGATAATACTACTGCTGCACCACCACCGATGCTCATCACGTCTTTTATAAAGTTAATAATAATACCATCAGCAATCTTGAAGGAATAGTACATGTGTTAAATGCAACAAATGAGAAAATATGTAAGCATGCTACATATGTTAAAAAAATATTTTACAATACTCTTATTTTGGTAGTTGGCATGTTGTTGAATCTATTTCACTAGGTAAGCATGGGAGTCTAAAAAAATCATAAACAAGAGATAACGTTTCCTGCAATTTGTACTTTGCAATTTTCCTGAATCTAGTTTTTGTTCATAGTTATAATATTATTTTTATTGAAGACAAGGAAAAGAAATTGCAAGTGGAAGATGGAGACTTTACTTTACTTTTATAAAAAAGAAGGCTTAGACTTTTTAGGCCTTGTGTACTTCTGCAGGGGTGTAACTTGAAGAGGATTCCTTTGTTCAGTCTAATTGAGTGCTAATGGTCACAATTCATACCTCCAAGAATGTCCGTTAAAACAGGTAAAATACTATTCTTACAGCATAAATTAACTGCAAAAAGGAAATCCAAGTGAAAACGTGAACTGCCTGAGAAAATATGATTAAGAAATGCACTGACTGCCAGAATTACTTAGAATACCTAGAAACTCTCACAGTAACTGGATTTTCTGACAAAATCCTTGCCTTTCTGACTGTAAGGAAAATTCCTGCCAGCTGGCAACCCTACTGTTTTTTTCACATTTTATTTTCATCCTGTTAGACCTCATTATTACCAGCCAACCTCCAAATTGCCTTGCATCCATGCCAGGTCTATCAGCCATCGTCCTATCCCTAGACTTATTCCAGTGTTGCTGGGGCTGGTCCTGGATCTTAAGGGCATCCTGAGGGCTTAGACATCTGTACTTCTGTGAGGTGTTTTTGTTGTATACCCTGCCTACTCTCCCTTTCTCCTGCCCTCCACACACTCATTGGTTTTGTCTGAAGGCAAGCCCCCCCCCCATCTTTAGACTGTTCCTCCCTTTAGACTGTTCCTCCCTTTAGAGAGTGACACAAATGAGTGCTCTCCTCCCCCAGGATAGACATTCCCATCAGGCTTTAGTTAGGTCTTTATCTCTCTATGCCACATGATAAAAGTCATAATGAAATGTATCTAAAATGACAAATGGGGCCTACTTCTGTTAGATATGGATATGTCTCTGATGGACAGAGGCAGTCACTACATCATCCCTATATAAATTAAATTTGTGTGTCATGTGTGGGTTGTACTGCTAGGCTTATAAGAGCCCCAGTGGATGTTAGCCTAATATAAATCTATGACCATATGAAACTATGAGCAGTATGACTTTGTTAAGAAAACATCTTGTAATTTGAACAGTGTGGCATTTCTGAAGAGGTAACAGCAACACATAAAGGGATAAAATCTCTGTCATGCCACTGTAGAACTTTAATTGCTTATTAAATTACAGAAAATAAGCATTTTCATCCATTTATACTGGACTTCATCAGATAAAGTGAATCATTATCCATTTAATAGTGGACTTAATCAGATAAAGTGAATCATTACATACCTCCATTATATAATCCCATCAATCAGAGCTAACAATCAAAATCACAAACTAATACCTCCTAGTATCATAGAAAATTCTTCCTAATATGAATTTAAAAACAGTACATAAAAACATTTTTACATAAAAAATATATAATATATAATTATATATATGGAATTTTCTATAAAGAAGTAAAGTTCTATAATGGCTTGATAGTGTTTTTATTTGTAAAGCTGATTTTTAAGCTGTGGATATACTTTGGTTGTTTGATGAATGGATGCTAGTGTGTCTTGCTTGGCTTGACCTTGCTACGACATTTGACACTATCCCACATAATTAAAAGGGATTGCCAGTGATGTCCCATGTGGCTTTATAGTCAAGCCACTACTTTTTGGAGTATCCTTCTAGATATAAAACTGAGAAATTGAGTATGGCTATCCAAATACCCCAATGACTCAAACTGGGGAACAAGAATAGTTTCTTTAAGATGGTCTACAAAAATACACTTGTTACTATAGCAATATCATCTTCCTTATTCCCAATAAATGCAACATCATGAAGCTTGGCAAAAAGGACATAAATTATGATTACAAAATAAACAATGAACTCTAACAAAATTACATCATCATTAAAGATCTGAAGGCAGCAGTAGATTGAAATGTAAAATTTGACCACTATGTTTATTTTAACTTTCTTAACCTGGTAAACAAACTGTTTGAATGATGATTTTCAGCTACCTCCTCAGGCCCAGAGACATCAGACAAGCAAACAAACAAAAAAAACAAACAAACAATCAAACAGACAAACAAACAAACCGGTTTGATACATGATTATCCAGAAAGTACATACAGAAAAACATGTATGCAACAGAACTACAAGAGAACATGAGTACAAACAAATGTCATAGTTGCAAGCAAGGACGTCAGTAGGTTCATTATGAAAACATATGGTTTTATACTGGACTCCTTTAAACCTTTTTACCAGTGAGAATCTTGCTTGATGCTGTGTTGTTGTACATGATTTAATGGTACAGTTATTTGGAAGTAAATGAGTTTGTCTGACATGCTGTCTAACTAATCTAATTTTCCTCATCCCTCTGGGAGTATTTCCTTATATATTTCCTAAAATGCCTTCATCACATTGCTTGTTTTGTGCAAATGGCATGAACATTCTGCTTGGGATTGTCAGGGTTTGTGTTCCTAAACAAAACAACATGAGGACTGTACTGTGATGTAAAAGCATACAGTATCGTGATATAAAAGTATACAGACTTTCTTGAGTGCTTTTAACAATATCCACATATCATAAGGTTCTTACCACATAGTCAAACATAGAAATATCTTCAAAATGGGAAAATTATGGAAATACATAGTGCCTTACATGTTCTTTTTTCTTCCCATCTCTGTATTCCATCTTCATGACCCTTCTGTAGCCAAAATGTTTATGCTAGAATGTCTAGCTATGTTATGAGTCAGATCCATTATCATTTTACATATCCCAATGTCCCAATGTCATTGTATTTCCAACTGCAATTAATCAGCCCTGCCTATCACTTTTAGACTTCCACTTTCCTTACTCACTTCTGTTTTATATATTAAGAATAATATTGAGCAAATGCCACCTGGGAGTGTGAACTATGGCTCTAGGTGATGGTTACTGTTGATGTGAAACTCCATCCCCGGGTACAAAATTGGAAAAGGGTTGATGCCAACACCAATGCCACACTTATACCATTACTATAGACATTTCATTGTACAGTCTCAATTTTGTTCTAGTATAAAACTTAAAAAAAAATTGTCTGTACCTTTTTCATCCCTTGGATGCAGACTACCTTTTACGACCTTCTTGTAAAATGTGCTCAGTAGTGCTGTATTACCTGTGCAAGACAATATTCCTCATTATTTCTTTTACATCTATTTCTTGATGAAAGGCCATAGTAGGAATATACTGTTCTATATAGTACTCTACCTTAATTATCTTAAATGGAAATGTCACTGTTTTCAAAATCTGCAGTAACATCAGCAACAGTTTCCTCTTACTGTTATTTATAAAGATAAGCTCCATAATATTTCCTTCCCTGCTTATGACCGGGAAAGAGTGATGGTTGTGGATTGTGCATACACATCAACATGAAGCAAAGTGATTTAAATTACTTTTTGCCTGGTTGGTTTTTAATTAATTTACTAATGGTCTTCTATAACAATTATTTCTGACTTTGTGTCTTCTTTACTCTTTATTAAGCACATTAGTTAACATAGCTTATCTGTATCCATTCACCTTCAATATTTCTATGATAAGAAATGCCAGAAATATCTAATGGAAAGGATGCTTTGAAACAGTTGGATTGCCACGTATTTGACTAGTACAACTTCAAAATTTGACCAAAATCTGTCCAAATCAGCAGCTAGTTTGAATCCTTTTCTGATTCCTGCTGTGATGCTTTTCCTCCATCTTCCCTATTTGATTTGTTAAGAGTCGTTCCTGCAAATCCATAAAGAGGAAATGATGAATAGATTAGCTTGGCAGGGAACATTTCCTTTTACTGACTCATAAATTCTTGAATCAGACAAATGTGTACACAGTGCTTCATAGATATAGTCTTCCCATTTTAAAACAGCCAACAAAAGGGAAAGGTAGATACTTATTTTCTGACAAAAAATATTTACTTTATTTGCAAATCATATTGACTCTGACGATGATAATAATATGTGGCAGGAGGTATGGAAGATGCAGAGGAATTCCCCAAACATAAACACTCATTTCAGGCAAATGTCTTCATGCAATCTTTTAATCCTAAGACTACAATGTCTTTATCATTTTTAGCAGGCCCAGCTTTGCCTGCTACTGACCCTATTATTTTTTTACTGCCTTCATGCTCTCCTTTACCATATTTGAATCAGGTATCCTTTCTTCCCTTCATTGTCAAATAAAGACTAACAAATATTTTCATTATTACTGAAAAAAGGAGAAAGTGGTGAATGGAGAGAAATTTAAGGACTACATTAGGGAGGAAATTGAGATTATTCCATATAGAACTCTCCTTTTTCACCAGTCTTTTCAGTGATTAGTAAAGGGCAAGTTCCCATTTTCTTTTCATTGATTTTATATATAATATTTACATTCCAGATCCAGCTTTATGCCATAAAGGATTTATTTGGCCGCAGTCTTTCAGGACTCCATTAAAAGGATTTCCGTACAACCTTTACCTTTTCTGATGTTCATTTTCTCTTCTGAGATGGGTCGGATGATATAGACAACAGATCCCCCAATTCTCATTTTGTCCTTAACATCCATTGTTTTTCCAATTTTGACACCTGAAAATATCATATCTTATAATTTCTGGTCTGTTAGGGCAGCCACGGTGGTGCAGTGGTTAGCATTGCCACCTCACAGCAAGAGGTTCTCCGGTTCGATCCTCGGCTGGGGTGCCTTCTGTGCGGAGTCTGCATGTCCTCCCTGTGGTTGCGTGGGTTTCCTCCGGGTGCTCCGGTTTCCTCCCACATCCCAAAGACATGCTGCAGGTGGATTGGACACTCTAAATTGGCCCTAGGTGTGCATGTGTGTGTGCCTTCTGTGGAAGGTTGGGCGCTGGGCTGGCAACTCGACACTGTAAAACTTCACTGCCAATTAATGTGCGGACATGGTGATCCGCTGTGGTGACCCCTAACTGGGAAAAAGCCAGAAGAAGATAATTTCTGGTCTGTTACCACTTCTTTTGGAGGGAAGTGACCACAAACTTTCATTTAGGATGCAACATAATTTTGAGTTGTTTTTTTTTCTGGTGAGAGTGCTATAGATTTCAATACAAGTTGCTAGAATATCACATTAGATAAATTTAGTTCTAGCATGCATTGGAGCGGTGCATCCAGTAGCCTGTCAATGTTTTCAAGACCTAGTGGTTGCACGTCCTTCAATTTCAACATGTCAGCAAATGCATTTTGATTAATATCTTTAAAGAATATCTCTTAACTGGGCTCTCTGCAGATTCAGGCAGACCAGAAATGTTGGTGTTTAATTAATGTATCGTGCTTTATTATTCATCTATTTCTTCATTCAGTAACAAATTATCTGTATATATGTCAACCCCTGGTGTTTCCTAGCGACTCGTTTTGGAGCCATTTATCAAATGTTTTATTTAGGGCTGTAGTTATTTGTCTGCTTGTTATAAACATAATCTCCACATCTTTTATCTCCTAGGTTCTGGTGTTCTTGCAGAGTTATCTCCAAAGCCACTTTCCAACTGTTCTCCTTTGCAATTCCTTTTCTTACTTATTGTGTATTTTCCACATTTTACAATGGTGTCATCTGTCTCAGATTCAGAAATCATCCTGTTTTTTCCGTACTTTTTGTATTTGCTTGACACTACACATCTCTCTCTTCCTGTTTAATAACTTTCTTAGATTTCATCATTTTCTGTCCCTTTTGCACTTCTACAACAGTCTTGCTTTGTTCCTCAGCTGATCGTACACTTGAATTTTAGAAATTTGTCTTGCTGGTATCTATTCCCCTAGAAACTATTGGGTTCTGTTGTTGCTACAATACTGCCATCAAATCTAGTAGGCTTTCAAATCAATTTCTTAAAACGCATGAAATAAATAAGGCATAAAGGTTATGCAAAACAGTTGTTACTTCAGTCCCCGAGGTGTTTTGAGTCATGCACTAAAAGGTTTTATATTAACTGTTATTATTTTTGTGCTGTTATCACATATAACAATAACATGTTAAATAAATATGAACAGCTATACAGTTGTATTTAGTATTGCTACCTCCCAGCGCTAGCTTCTTTGTTTTATTTCATGGCCGGTATGTCTCCTGTATGGATCTATGTTTCCTTCCTGTGTTCATATGAGTTTTTGTTCAGGTTTCTTGTTTCCTTCCACATCCCATAGACATGTTGACTGGAGAACTGATGATCCTCTACACTGCCTGCAGAATTGTGTGCGCAGTATACATGTGAATGTTGCAGTGTGTGTGTGTGTGTGTGTGTGTGTGTGTGTGTGTGTGTGTGTGTGAGTGTGTGTGTGTGCATGTGTGTGTGTGTGTGTGTGTGAGTGCATACACATCAAATGGATGGACTGCGATCTACATATGATTGGATCTCAGCCATACACCTATTGCTGGCTAAGATTGACTGTGGCTGTCCAGTAGCCCCAAATAAGATAAAGTGGCATTAAAATAAATAAATAAATACATACATACATAAATAAATAATAAATATATCTAATATCATAAAATGTGGTTTGCATTTACTAAAAATATGTGTGTTATTTTTGGAAAAAGGAGCTCTTCTTTGGCAGTTCTTAAGATGATGTATTTAAACATTTTTGTAATATATTATTTATGAAGAGAAGATTAAAGAAATTAGCAGGGGTTCCATAGCTTTAGTATTACAGTACTCTATCACATATTTCAACTCTGCACTGAAGTATCTGCTGCAATATGAAATATCAAAGCATAATGTTCTCAAAGGATAATGTTTGCACTAGACACACATGGAATACATTATGTTTTTATGGTTTATGTCAGCATATGAAGTGTTTGATTTTTGTTAATTTAAAAATGAAACATATATACCTGAATGAATGCTTGCCACTCAGTGGCATAAATCTTGGCTCTTGTAGATTGTCACTGTTGAAGTGAAACCCCGGCCCATGTGTGAAAATATGAAGAAAGGTCGCAGCTGCCTGGTTGTGGCTAACACAAACTGAGTTTTTGTTTTTAGTTTTTTCGGATTTGGGTTTGAATGTTGTAGCAGTGTGGCTTCTCCCTAATTCTGACTTCCTTTTACTTCCATTCACTATATCATCTTACCAAAAGCTGTTTACAGAAAATACGGCAACGTCGACACGTAAAGATCGAAGTGCTATAACCTCGATGTACGTCTCCATTGAAAATATGTATGTTGAATTGACATAGTTGGCCCAAAGGAGCTAACTTGAGCATCTGACGTCAGAACATATAGACAGTGTATCTGTGTTATACATGACAAATGTACGTTCAATTTATATTACAATAAAATAAACTGAATCTTTATTTGTAAACAATAACTTATTATTAATCTGTATAATAGTGTCATATATACCAGAAAAAATGAAAATACATTTGTGATGCCCATGCACTGGCCCAGTAATCAAGGAGCCTCAATCCTCAGCACTTGCAACATTGAGGGGCGTGCACATTGGGGGGGTATAACAAGTACACACACAGTAAAGTACAATTTCCCTTAAGAGCACACAGAGATCACAGTCAGTCTGGAGCTGTTTTCTCCCTTTTTCTCCAGATCCCAAATAAGACTCCCCACTGGCACAGCTATAGGTTTTATATCTCAGCTGAGTAGTCAAGCCAAAACCTCCAGTACCCTTTCTGTCCAAGCAGTGCTTCATGTCCCTGCCCAAGTAGCTGACACACGCATACACTTTGAGATTTGGTTTGTATACAAACACACAGACACTCCTGGGGAAGGCTGGCATAGGTTCTCCAGCTATGCCCCCTCCTGCCAGGCTATAAGTTAGTAATCACTGCCAGCAACTACTCTTATCAACTACTAATAAGGCCCTTCCCAAAGGGTGACCAATTTCACTGTATAATATTACTATTATCCAAATAGTAAGTGTGACAAACAGCAATACTATTGGAGTGGCTTGGACAGTATCACCAAATACATGAAATGTACTCTAAGAGCTTAAATTATCTCTACCACAAAACAGCCACAGTTGAAAGGTTTAAAATATTGAATAATAAATAATAAAAACACAAGACAAGTTTCATCAATTCAACACAGTGCTAATCAAGAGTTCAGAGATCACAGGAAACTTTAAAACAATGTTGTAGGATGTCTGACTCTAAGAGAAATACTAAAGTCTAAGATCCTACTTAAATAGCAAAGCAAGCGCTGGTGAGCTGATGTCAGCTTCAGATAAAATCCAAAATGATCTCCTTTCTTTCTGTCCTTAAACTGATAACACAGTACTGCTGAGTCATTTCATATTACATCATTCTTAACAGTTCTGATTTAGTTTCCCAGGCTCACAAAACTTAAAATTTACATTTCCTTTTGTAATTGGCACCTGCAGGAAGACATAGCAATAAAAGACATTTTACATGTAAAACCTAGTAATTAACTCTTGTCCTAAGACAATAGAGAGAATTCCTTAGTCCAGACATCATGTCTCCGAGCTTGAGATCAAACAGTCCTAAAATGCTTGACTTATCAGCTTTCCTCCAGCAGGGTGCACTGCGTTACATTTTTGATGCTCAGAAAATATAACACAGTTTTCTTACATTCAGTTTCCTTATATTTGTAAAACAAGGATATGGATTATATTAATATTTACAATGACATAGAATTATATACAAAATTCTACCTAGCTAGGCTGGCAGCCTTCACAACAATCTGCAAGTAATGTTAAAACAATTAAAGGTGAACTATTTAAAGTACACGTTACACGTATGGGAGATGTGCATATGGCACTTTTACAAATGCTATCATGACTACAAAATCGCCGGCAGTACCATTTACAAACAGTATTGGAGAAAAAAGAGGAATTCAGCATACAGGATTTCATAACAACAGTAGCAATGCTACTAAAGATGTAGTATAGTACTATTGCTGTTTAAGCTGTATGGATAAATCAGAAATTCCACTATTTGCTTGGGTGTAATTAAAGCAATGTGTATACATCTATGTATGCATCACTAATGGAAACTGGTCATAGGTTATATGAAAGTTGAAGGTAGCTTATTATAATTTTATCACTTTGTTTCTTTCTTTTAGGTGTGCAAAGAGTAATGGGGAATTTGTAAACATGACGGGGATGTTTATTCAAGTTAGGGGATTCAAGTTACATTTATTCACTTTGCCTACATCAGGATCATGAGGTTGGCCAACTATTACATTTTGACGTTATATATCTCAATGTTTACATGTTTTGTTGTTACAAGAGTTCATTCTTTACATGTTGAAGGTCTATATTGGATGATTGAACCTTCAAAAGTTCAAATGTCATATGGTCAACACCATATGATTTAATTTTTAAAAGTTTGAACGTTTTAACGGAGATCTCCATACAGCGCAGAATGGGAATATTTCCCTTTTCTGCACTGTAGTGCAATCTTGGAGTTGGTATATTTAAAGAGCGTCAGGTGTGAGGGTTGCAGGGGGGCTTGACTCCTGCTTAAAATGTTTAGGTAGGTTATTTGTGTAGTCTATTTTCTTTTATTAGATTTTTGAACTTTTAAAAGTTGAAAGTCCGATTATCTAATATAGATCCACATGTCGATGTTACTGTATTTGCTGTTAACAGCTTTCTGTAAGATAATATAGACCCAATTGTAGCAAGTTGCTTTGGTACTTGAATACCATGGCAGCCCAGGGGTTCCAGTCACAGCTTACTAGCATGTGAGTTTATGTGTTAGAGGATGGATATACAGCAGTGATGCTCACAGGGCTGCTTGCAGTGTTGGCATTACCCCCTTTGGCATGCAGCTATCATCTCTAGAAGTTGACTGAGAATGAGGTATGGTTATTGTGACTGGCTCTTTCATGGGCCCAGGATTAAAAACACCTTTTTAACTTGCATGTTACTAGAGGTACCTAATGGTATGCCTTTCCCACATGTCATAGACATATACTTCCTCATTCATTCCCAACCCCTTGTAAGCTCCTGCAGAAACCTGACTTCATATTTGATCTTGGGTCATCTGGACCACAGACAGGACTTTATTCCTTTAAGTTTCAGAAATAGACTAAATAGTTATTTTATTTTAAACTATAAAAAGTACTTTTCTACAAGATGGTGGCTGACAAACCGAACTGATCTATGAAATGAGTAATATAATCAAAGAGAGTTGGGGATTTGTATCAGCTTGTGGCTAATGGACTTCTGCAGTTGAAGAAGAGATAGCAGCTGACTGAGACTGCAGCAATCAGTCGTACTCAATGGAATGAAAGTCTCCTTCTGCTTGATAGGTTATGTTACATTAGATATTCATTACATGCAGTAATGATGAGGTACTGGCAAATACATTCATATTATACTAAACATCCTTTGTTAATTATGAAGTGCATTGCCATACAATGGATCAAAAACAAAATGAATACATTTTTAAAAGTTTTCATCAGCTATGATCTGTCATGTGTGGCATTTATGTATAACATCCAGATTATTTATTATGAAAAATAATGTGAAGACAGTAAACATTTAATGAACTTGCAGAAAACATCTATGTTTCTATGCATGATTAATTACTTGATTACAAAATTAGCTGTTTCTTGTTAAACCCACAGATTTTAATATGTATAACTAATATAGTGCACTGATATAGATTATGACTGACTTTTTGATTTGATTAGAATAAATTGAATATTGACCTTTTTGCAGTGTATCCCTCCATAATATAATAAATTTATACTGTGGTAGTTGTTTGCTTCATTTCTAAATAAAGAGATAATGGCTAGCTTTTTAAACAACATTGATTAACATGAAACACTTTATTTTTGTTGTTAAGGTCTTCAGTTTTATTTGTTTTTTTTCTTTCTTGTGTATGAAAACAGCTTACATACATTCAAAATAATTTACGTGCCAAAGTCAGAGATGGCCTTATACCCACCCAGACCCCTACATTAACGTGTATTTTCTATTTTCTATGCATGTATCTTGTTCTATTTTAAATTCAGATAATATTTCAACTTTAAAGTGTTGCTTGTTGCCATGTTTCATGTCTTTACCAGTTTATTACCAAACCATTTCCTGTCACCATGTTTTTCTTCAGGTTTGGCATTTGAACCTTAATGGAAATTGTTCTGGGCTCAGTTTTTTCCTGTTAACTGTAGAATGTCACTGATATAAATAGCAAATGCATGTTTCCTTTAGCATTCTCTGTTGTACAGCATAGCTTATTTCCCTTAACCAGCTTTACACCTATCTCTACTCATTATATATTTTAAGATAACACTTTCCCATGGTTTCTCAATGACTCATTGTGTCGTGTTTCACTGAGAGACTATAGACTGCAACTTGTCTAGTGAATCATTGTACTAGTTGCAAGAAAAATAATCACATATAAGTGCCTTGCAGGAAACACTAATAAAATACATTTTTGCAGTCAGGGCATCTTTGTGCACCACCAACATGGAAACTTTGCTCCAATAAGTAAAACAACTCAAATTCAGAGTAAAGAAAAAAGCTAGTTTCCAAAGCAACTTACCTTTTCTCTTTATTCCAAGTCACTTCATGTTAGAATAAGTATAAACAACACAAGGGTACATATTTAACAACGAAAGGCCAGATACAATCATTTACTGATAGTCTATTCACTTGCTAATGTGCAAAATAGAACAAGTCAAAAATAAAAGAAATATGATAAAACTTAACTTCCTATTTTCTATTCTTGTTTTGATATGCTAATTTATTTTCCATCCTTTATACCTTTTCTAGCTGATCTTTCCCATGTTAAAAGCCTTGTGTTAGCTTGTCAATGAATGACATCTAGAGTTATTTACTTGTGTTTGCTTTCTTGCATTTTGTATTGCTTTATTGCCTTCTTCTGTTTTGTAGATTATGATTTATTTTCTTTACACCATGTTTTACTTGTATTCTGCTTTTAATTACATATTTAAACTTGTAAAGATACATTAGCTATGTCTCTTTTGAGACACACAGAAATTAAAATTTTCCACAACCTCCACACTGGTGCTGCTGTGTTTTTAAACTGAACTGTTTTTTTAGTTGCCATCCCCTTATGTTTATTTAATCACAAATCTCCTTCCTGTTCCTGTTTCATTGGCTTTTATGAGCAAGCACAGAATTATCATTTTGTGAAATCACTCCCCTTCAACTATTTAAATTTATTGACCATCCCACTGTATTCCATAGAACAAAGTGCCCACCCCCTTCCAATCTATTTTGTTCTTTTAAGATTAATGGCTCTCCACTTAGATATCTAACGCTTAAGTTACACCTCCTTTATAACTAACTGCTTAGTGCACACTGGAGCTCTTAGGATATTAACCAATTTTTCTATCTTACTCTTAAAATCTACAATATCTACTGCAAGACCGCCAATTATTGGAGATTCCACATTCTGCTTCTCAATAGTCATCTTGGGATTAGTGCTTCTCTTTTGCTTCTGGTGAGAGAAGGAGCATACAGACATTAATTCCTGGTAGAGACACTATTTCCTGGCTGGGGACTGCAGATCACCTGTAAGCCTAATAATGGTTTCATAGGTGCCAGCTTGGATTTTGTGCTTATATTTTGCTCCTGGTGAGAAGAAGAGCAGTGTGAGTAGATCCCTGAATGTTAATGGTTAGGAAGTGAATGTCTGTGCATTACCTTCTTGATTGGTCTGGTTGCTATTCAAGGCCTCTGCCAGGAAAAGGCAAAAACAAGCCTACAGACCCTTACATGATCTAGCTCAAGACTGCGGATCACCAAACAGGTTTTTACCTGCTTCTCATCCTGAGATTGATGCTAATGTTTTGCTTCTGGTGAGAGAAGAATCAATGAAGCATTGTATCCCGATAGCGTGAAGCTGTGGTGAGACCAGCACTACTAGCAGTCAGGCAGTAGCCATTCAGGCAACTTCCCACTTTTCATCAGTCTTGTCAAGCTAATTATTTCCTTTCAGTAAGTACTGCCTGGTTTGTTTCTAACTTCAGAATATCTGTCTAAACACTTCATTCATAAACCATCAGGCTCTACTTATTAGTTTCCCTACGAACTTCAGAATGAACTGGCTCCCCACTTAAGCACCATGTTCAATAATAGCCTCGCATCAGGCTTTGTGCCCACTGAATGGCGCACAGCAACAGTTATCCCACTCCACAAAGGGGGAGCCACCACTGATCCTGGGAACTATCGACCTATTAGCCTGACGAGCCTGGTCTGCAAGGCCATGGAACGTATCATCATGGAACTCATAAACAAAGACATTGGTAACCTCCAAACTCTGGATCCCACCCAGTTCGGGTTTGTGAAAGGCAGATCATGCCTCCTGAACCTGATCGACTTCTTTGAGGCAGTCACCAAAGTCGTGGATGAGAGTAAGGTGGTTCACACAGCCTATCTTGACCTCGCTAAGGCTTTCGACACCATCCCCCATTCGGGAATTATAGCTAAACTCACTAAACTAGGTATAAATCCCTACGTCACAAGATGGGTTGCCAACTGGCTCACTGACAGAACTCACACTGTAAAAGTTGCAGACTCCAAATCTGACCTCAAAGCAGTGACAAGTGGAGTACCACAGGGTTCCATCCTGGGACCTCTCCTGTTTGGTATCTACTTCTACAGGCTAACACAGAAGGCCTCTGGTTAACGAAGTTCACAGATGACTGCAAACTTGGAGACATAGTCAAGTCCCCAAATTATGTGGACATCCTACAGAAGGGCCTCACTGAGACAGATGCCTGGTGTCAGAGCCATGGCCTCAAGCTCAATGCCAAAAAGTGCAGTGTCATCCCCTTTGGTAAAAACTCTGTACCCATGAACTACCACATAGGCAGCAATCTACTTAACAACGAATGCATGATAAGAGACCTTGGGATCCAGGTGGGCAGTAGTCTCTCCTTTGATAGTCACATTGCCATAGTAGTCAGGAAGTCCTTCTACATGGCACACCTCATCATAAAAGGGTTCTCATCCAGGAAAAAAGACGTCATTGTTCCCCTCTACTCGTCACTCATTAGACCCATTATAGAGTGCAACACACCTTTTGTAATGTACCTCACAAGACATCTGCAGCAGCTGGAAAGGCCACAGAAGTACCTCACAAAGAGGATTACTGGCCTCAAACAAATGCCCTACACTGACCGCCTCAAAAAACTCCAGCTTTACTCCATAGCATATTGCCTACTCCAAGGTGATCTCTGCCTAACATATAAAGGTATGTAAAACCCAGAGCTGTTGGACATGCTATACCTAAAGAAATCCCAGTCCCTCCGAACTACACACTCTAGGGACCTAATACTTGTCACCACAATAAACAGGGCACACTGGAGGGATAGATTCCTGTCCCAGAGACTTCCTATACTCTGGAACAAGCTACCCATCTATGTCAAGCAAAGTTCTTCATTAGCACTCTTCAAGAAAAATCTTGATGAGTGGATGGGAAATAGCAAATACACCCCGAGGATCACTTCTGTGTCTCTGCTGGACAGTGGCACAGGAAAATAACTTTCTTGGGTGGCGTAAGCTATGGAACCTTGCTGGCTAGGCTGACGTAGGCCCTTGGGCCAATAGCCTAGTACCTACCTATGAACCTATGAACCTATAAGTGTTTGGCAGTGCCCTGTATAGCCACAGACACCTTGAGTTGAAAGTTTCCCTGTAAAAGCACCATTGAAATTTACCAGTACCTACTTGTACACAGGACAACTAGTTTGCAGTGACAAGCACTGCCTCCAGAGTTGCAAACTGGATACTCCTGATATTGCTTCATATTCTGACTCCAAGTTTCTAATCAATAAAAAGGTTCTGTTGCCATGAATATGAACTTTCCCACTATCTCCATTGCCAGCTGGGTGGACATGGGCATCCTGAGGCAATGTAGAAATTGCTTCATGTTTACTGACAACCAATTAATTCTTAAACAAACTGATATGGTATGTGAGAGATGGATTTACACAATGTCACTGGAGGCAAAGCTCTCACATAAATGTATTCCTAATGTCAATAAGGTTGTCAGTAGTATACATACTGCACCCATCACTTACAGTTCAAAGCAGACATATAGACCCACACATGCTGAGGCACTTTAACGTAACCTTCTAAAACTCCAAAGACCTCTAAGATGAAGTATACTTAAATACCCTCAGCAACCCTGAATGAACTCTTTCAAAACAACACCTACATCAACACAACCACATCTCATAGAGTCCCTACTTCTAAACCCATAAGTCAAGCCACCACACAAGCCAACATTCTGGTTATTGGAGACTCAGTTGTAATACACACTGATGTCTCTCTCACCAGGCTGAGTAAGGAGAAAATCACAGTCATTTGCTTATCAGGGGCCAGGATCTGCCACATTACTCATGCACTCAGGTAACTGGAACATGAGTACCAGTATGACTCACTCATATTCCTTCCGGGTGTAAATGACCTAATACATACCTCCACAGACTATATGAAGACAGACATCACATCATAAGAGCTCTTGGATTATGTGTTCCAGGCTGGTATGAGCTTAGCATTCAGCAGCATTTTACTTTCTCCAAGGAGGATGCCACAATACAAACAAAAGATGACTGACTTTAATAATTGGCTTAGTTTCTGTTGTCATTCTAAGAAGGTGCAATATTTGTCAGCATGGAAGGAGATGGTCAACAGACCATGCTGCTTTGCCAGGGATGGTCTGCACCTCTCCCATCTAGGCTTTTGAATATTAGGTAAAACATTGTCTTCCCCCATAGTGCATTTTTTTAGGCAATGCCAAACTGAAAGTACTTCTGACACAGCAAATCAAAACCAAGAAAATCTAAAGGTGTTACTGCTCAATGCTAGGAGCTGAAACAAAAAACTACATTCCTTAGAAGGTCTCTTCATCCTAGAGAAAGCTGACATCTGTGTGGTCACTGAGACATGGTTTAAAGCCAGTGAGAGCACACTGAATGGTCATAATGCCTTCCACACATTTTGACCAGATACAACACAGACAGGGACTAAAGGTGGAGGTGTCTTGATTTACATCAAAAATAAATATAGTTCAAGGTTGGACAAACAGAACAATGTACTTGAGCTGCTGCATGTTCAAATCAATATAGGCAAAATCCAGTACCACTTCCTTGCAAGTTATAGGCTCACCTCTATGACCCAGGAAACCTATACCTTGTAATTAAACGTATTGGAAATACTCACCATCCAACCCGATACCATAGTCATGGGCAACTATGATTACCCCACTATTAACTGGGAATCATATATGAGACCAGGCATACAGGCACAGGGATTTCTGCTTTTTTTGTAAACAGAAACTTCTTTGACCAGATTGTCAATACATCAACCAGGGGTGCAACAATACTGGATCTGGTCCTCACTAATATGGGAGAGTTTTGCACACCCTCTAGTGTAATATCTTCGCTGGTAAGATCAGACCACAAAATGGTCTCTTTTGAAGTAAAAATAAAACCTGGAAACCCAGATAATCCTGGAATATTAGGAAACTACTCTAAGGCTAACTTCCTACTACTAAGTGATAAGGTGACTGGCAACATTTCAAGCTCCGATAAACCCTGAGCTCACTGCTGCCAGTGCAGAACTATTCACAGAAACACTATATAAGCATGGTAATAGCTTCATAGAGGTAGCTGTACCCACCAGGAAGAAGTACAGAACTAACTCAAAAAACATGCCACCCTGGTGGAATCACAACATCAGTAGGCTGTATAACAAAAAGAAGAAAATCACCACAAAAATTAGGAGGTTCAGCACCCAGCAGGATAAAAGCACTCTCATCAAACTATACTAACAACTCAGAGGACAAATAAAGTCTACCAAAGCCAAATTTTAAGTAAATTTGGCCTCCTAGTCCAAGGACAACCACAAGGCATTCTTTAGCTATGTCTACAACCTCAAAGGAAATGCACAATTGTGTGCAGAGCTCATTGTAAATGGAACCTCCAAAACTGAATGAGAAGATATAGCAAACCTACTGGCGGACAAATTCAGCTTCAACTTTACCCCTCTCTCCCCCTCAATACCATCAAATATAACTTCCCCTGCTATCACTAGGGAACAGGTGCTTAAAGTTCTCTCTCTTAAGCCAAGAACACTGCCTCAATAAGTCCAGACAATATCCCAGGATGCTTTCTAAACAACATGAAACATGACCTATCTGGGCCTCTGGAATTGCTATTTAACTGTAGCCTCCAAACAGGCTTCATGCCTCATGAATTCATGAATGGAGAACAGTAGGAGTCATCCCTCTACACAAAGGTGGGACATCTACAGACCCTGGAAACTACAGACCAATAAGTCTCACTAGTCTTATATGTAAAGTCATGGAAAGAATTATCATGAAAATGATCAGTAATGACATAGAAAACCTCCAGACACTGGACCCAACCCAATTTGGTTTCATCAAGCGCAGATCATGCCTACTTAACCTGGTGAACTTCTTTGAGGAGGTCAGCAAAGTCATGAATGAGGGCAAAATGGTTCACACTGCCTACCATGATCTAGCCAAGGCATTTGACACAATACCCCACTTGGGCATTGTTGACAAACTTAAGAGGTTAGGTAAAAACCCATATGCCACTTGATGGATAACCAGCTGGCTCACAGAGAGGACCCAGGAAATTAGAATTGTGGAGTCCACCTCTACAAAGAGCCCAGTCACAAGCGGAGTCCCTCAGGGATCGGTCCTGGCTCCGCTCCTTTTTGGAATTTACTTCTCTGAAGTCAAGACCAATGTCAATGACCTCTGGCTGACTAAATATGCAGATGACTGCAAATTAGGAGCTGTCATTGAATCACCCACCAACGCAAATGTTCTCCTGAAAGGGCTGACACAGACAAACAGCAGGTGTTAGAGCCATGTACTAAAACTTAATGACAAGAAATGCATAATAGTATTCTTCGGGAAGTCTTCTACATCTGGTAAATATCATATTGACAACACACCCCTAAGAGCTGACCCAGTAGGCAGAGACTTGGGGACACTCATAGATAGTAATCTAGCCTTTGACCATCACATGCCTACAGTAGTGAGGAAAGCATTCTACAGTGTGCAACTTATAAACAAAGGTATGGCATCTAGGTCCAAGGAAGTCATTGCTCCACTGTATTTGACATTTATCAGACCTATAATTGAGAACAATGCCCCCTTTGGTATGTACCCAACCAGGTATATCCAACAACTGGAACACCCACAGAGGTTCCTCACTAAAAGAATACAGGGTGTGAGTAACATCTCCTCTGCAGACCACCTCAAGGCCCTATACTTGTATTCTGTCTTCTACAGGCTGTTGAGGGAAGATCTATGCCTGGCATACAAGGCATTGTCAGGCTGCACTCTGATGGACCCCCTGTATATCAGCAAAACAAACAGCACCAGAATTACCCATTCTAAAGACTTGACTATGATATAAATAAGACTTGCTGGAGAGACAGGTATGTATCCCAGAGACAACTCCTTCCCTGAAACAGGTTCCCCATCCATGTGAAGCAGAGTTCCTCCTTAACACAGTTCAAGTTTAACATGGACAGTTGAATGGGGAACAGGAAATTCATCCCTGGTTTGGTGCCTATGTTTTTAATGGATAGAGACAGCCTGTAAAGGGTTCATCTCCCAGGATCCTGCTTGTAAAAAAAGGCCCTTGTGGTCATTAGCCTAGTAAATACCTATGAACTTATGAACCTATGAACTTAAGGAGGCTCTTCAAGCTCTAGCTATAAAATGGCATGCAGAGCAAACTGACCATTAAAAAGACTCTTGAAAGTAAGCCTTTTGGGCCAGATGCCCTTGTGTAGTAATATCATGAAATGAGACAGGAATTAGACCCAGCACTTTTTGATATTTTGGGAGATACAGTTGAAACAGGAAACAATAAAATCATCTGCATTAACTATTATTAGTGCAATTGCAAGCAAGAAAAGGAACCAACAAGGGTCACAAATGATCCCCCTTTTAAATATTGATGCAAAATATATGTTCAGATTTTGGCTACTAGATTGCAAGCCTTTCTCCCTGAAATACTTTCCCATGTACAATTACGATTTGTTTCAGGAAAGTCAGGGTTACTTATGTTTTCACCCAGATTACTATAATGTATAGCAGCCTGAGGAAGACCCAGCAGCAAGAGATGCAAACTGAGGAAAATAAAACAGATTTCAATAACAGCTGTTTGCAGCAATTAAGGACAAGCAGCAAGTATAATGAGTGGTGTTACTGAACTTCTGCCCATTCAGCAAATGGACACTTAACAGCTTCCCATGGGGGCATCCATGCCCATTACACCTCCCTGACTATACTAGAGCAAACAGTGGTAATACTGGTCGACTTTATAAAAGCTTTTGATTTCATTAGCTCAGTCTACATCCACAGAACTATTCTGCTGTATTCTGCACTCATTAGGCCTATCATAGAGTATAATGCCCCCTTTGGTATGTACCTGTCCAAACACCTGACACAACTTGAATAACCACAATGCTTTCTCAGAAAGAAAATCAACTGCTTACATTAGAAATAGAGCAAGCTGACATGGAAACAACAAATGTCAACTGTATAGATAGAAATCTGACTTCAAAACAAAATAACCTTGCCCAATGCACAATATTAAAATCTAAAGAGAGGTACAATTCAGTTGTAAAAATTCCGTGCAGGTATTCTGACAGTTCATGGAAGCACACCTGATCCCCAGAAAAAAGGCAGCTGTAGCCAACACCAGCACTCCTAATTCAATCAGTGTAAATACTACAACCTGCAATCTCAGTTGTACCAACTTAGACATTGAAAGCAGTAGGTCCAAAATGAAGTAACTATTTAAACACAGGTCATCTGGGATGTGGTCAGAAATTTATCCACCTGTGACTTATATTTTATTTAGCATTTACTGATGTGATAGTCCAGCTGGGAAAGAAAAAGTTGGCCTTTTCAGCAGAGACCTAGGAAGAAAAATTCCACAAAATACAAAAATAGAATAACGAATCTAGGCTATACTAGAAAAGTAACTGCATATTATACAGAGTAATATGAAAACACACAATGGTGACATTAATAAACAACAACATAATGCACAAAGATGCATGAAAACAGTATAACGATGACTGCTACATAACAAGAATTAAGTTATGAGCCTGGAGAGGATCAGGAACATTGCTAGGACTCAAACATGCCTTGATGCAGTTTCCTCTTGAAAGATTTGATGTTTTTAATTTGTTTTACGAGTTCCATTTTTTGGCCACAAAGCAGGAATATAGGAGCTCCCAGAGGTATTCTGCAATGTAAATATTTGAAGGAGTAGTCTGTTGCTAAAACTCAGAGTACTAGCTGGATAACAGAGTCGAATAATATTACTTAAATTGAGACATTTTTCACATTTGTAAATAAGCTTATGGATAGGGAGGAATTAGTTGAAGGTTAGAATTATTTTGCTTCCACCCATCCTTGTTGTTTATGTGTTAGACAGAGATGCCTTTTGTAATGGAGGTTAGCTGTGGGTCTTGTTACTTTCATGTAACACTGTTCTAGTAAGTGGAGTTGGTTCTTGTCAAGGTTGATGAACATAGGAGCTACATGGAGAGTGTTGGCGAAGGGAAGGACGTGGCTCATTTTTTTTTTAGCGATCTCAGTCAAGAAGGGTTTAACCCTATAAAGAGCACCTAGCTTCTTTATTGTACCTTTAATGTGATAATTTAATTTCAAGTGTCCTTCAATAATGACTTTTAGAAGTTTAGAAGTTTTTGTTTTGTTAGTGGAAGTTATAGTGAAGAGGGATTTTTGGCCAAAGAGTAGGTTTGGTGTGAATCGGATAAGCTTTGATTTTGGGAGGGGACTGAGGAGTAGTTGTGTCTTGAAAGGCCTGATTCAATTGAAGAGAAAGATTCTTGACTAAGCTGTTGTAGCTTATTTAGGGTTTTGGTACAGCATATATGTGTGTGGAATCGCCTGCATATTTGACAATGGTGGCATACTTACTTGATGAACAGAGGTCATTTATAAATATGATAAAGAGGACAGGACCAAAGATTGAACCTTGAGAGATGCCTGTTGAAACAGGTTGAAAAGAAGAGGCTTCTTTTTGCCACTTGACTGCTTGTTGCTTGTCAGAGTAGTTGTTAAACCAGGTTACTGAGGAAGGGTTTAGATCTAAGGAGGCTAGCTTTTGCAATAGTAGTGGGTGGGAGACTGTATCAAAAGTTTTTGACAGGTCAAGGAAAATATCAGACACTATGTTGTTACAGTTTTGTTTTGGTTAATAGCAGTAGTGAAGCAAAGAATGGTGGTGGTAATGCTATGGAAAGGGTGAAAATCATGTTGGTTGGGAAATAGGAGATTGTTGTCAGTGATGTAGCTGAGAAGCTGGGACTCATTACACCTTTTTAAGAATTTTTGATAGGGGTGATATTTATGGTAATTGGTCTATAACTGGAGTGGACTTTAGAGTGGCCACCTTTGTGAGTTGGTAGAATATATAATTTTTTCATAGTACAGGACCATAGCCTTCATTGATTGACTGGTTTATTAAGGTGGAGAAGGGTAGGGCTTCTGCATAAAATATAATGTATTCTCCTGGTAAGTTATTAGGGGCAAGAGAGGCTTTAGTTTTAGAAAGATCCTTTTGATAATGGCTGTGGGCACGTGGTTGAACTGGGATTGGCTAGTGTTATGAGTTTGCTCAGAGGGTAATGATACAAAAGAAGGTGTATAGTCAGGAGAGAGGCTACTAACTGTATAAAATGGTTGTTGAATGCTTCACGGATAAATTGATTTTGTTTGTCTATGGCTGGGGTATGTTGAGTGATTTGACCAGGGTGTAGGAGACAGTGGACAGATGACCAGAACATTCTGGAATTGATGTGATTTACATTCTGTGAGTTTGTACAGTATTTCTTCTTGCCTAGGTGGATCTCAGGATTAATGATGTTTCTAAGATACTTTTGGAGATCTGACTCTGTTTTATGCTATACTCGAGTTGTCTAGTCCATATCTATCTCTGACTCATAAGTCATTTTGTTTCTCTGCATAACCAATGAGTTGGCTTGGCTTAAACTCTTTTTGTTCTTATCGGGGCATGGTCATTTAGAATATTTAGGAAAATGGAGTTATACAATTATACAGATTCATTTAGTGGGACAGTATGCACTACTCTCATGCAAAGGCTTTCAAGATGAAGCCAAGATGATTCAAAGAATGTTAATGCATATAAACCAAAAACAAGTAATAATAATAATAATAATGCTAATAATTGACCACATATGTCCAAAGCAGCCAACTATCACCACCTTGGATGAGACCATTGTTTTATTAATAATCCTTGAATCCCAACTCTCTGACAACTGGTTAGTTGATTGTAATTGGCTGACAGCAAAGCACAAACATCCTACCTCCCATCCAGTAAACTGCCACTACCAAAGATTACCAGGTAAGGAACATAAAAGTAGTTGTTCCAGTCCTGTTAAGAATCCAAATAACTCTAAACACAAATACTAGTGTTCAGAGCAGTTTAGCAGTGGAGGTGGATGTCAGCAGTTTGTCTCCACCATGTATCCATGTATGTATCCATATATATATAATCTTATCAAATTATAAATGCATAGATGACCAGCCACACACTTTTTTTTAAACTGAATAAATGGAAGTGCTTTACTCAGAGAAAATGAATTAAATAATACAGTTATGAATTAAATATGCAGAAAAAAGCAAGGAATTGCATATGGGAAGAGAAAATAATTGCTTTGAGCAAATAAATTACAAGAATACAAAGACATGTTCAACTATTCTTTTTTCAAACTGTTCTTAACTAAAATAATTTCTGGATGTTAAGTCCATGTTGGACCATAACTCAACAGCTGAATTTCCAGACAGAAATACAGGAGGAATGCTGGTATAAAGAAACTGCATAAAAAGGAAATAAATAAATTACTTAATGCTATAAGTCATTCATTATACCTACTTTAAGACTGCACATAAGAAAACTTGCAAACGGTTTAAGGGTACCATAGTAAAGTTCAATGCTATTCATGAACTTAAAATGGCTACTGAAACCAAAAAGTAATTGCAAATGTCTTTTTAAAGTTTTCAGGAAGTTAAGAATTAATACCAATGGATGTTTGGAATCTGTCCACAAAAATACTCTGTCCCATGAACTGAAAGAATAGCTAATATCTTAGCTGCAAATGCTAGTGCAAAATTTACTTCACCAAAAGTTAAAATCACTGCAAAGATTCCTCTGTCACAATCCATCCATCCATCCATCCATCCATCCATCCATCCATCCATCCATCCATCCATCCATCCATCCATCCACAACTGTCCCAATGACTCCCTGTAATTATTGTGGAACTAATGCTTTCAGCTTTCTCAGAAGCTATGCTCACTTGCTAACATATCAGGATCCCCGATTATCAGTGCTAAATAATGCCTATGTGGGCCTTTACTTAATCTATTTAATTTAACCAGTTTACTGTTTATATTCCTAAAGCCTGGCAAAAAGTCATTGCAATGCCATTATGCACGGGTTGCCTAATCACAAAACCTGGTAAATATTAATGTGTATTAGTTTAACTAGTCTCATATACAAAGTTATGGACTGTATTATTTCAGACTTCTTTAATCAGGGCAACAAAATAAATGCCACAGGAGAACGCAACAGAATCTTTAATTATACAAAGTTTTGAGCACTTTCGTTACAACTGAAAAGGAACTTCATCAGAAACAATGTGATCTCTACTTTCTTTGTTTTATACACTTAAAACAGGCATCAAAAACAGCAAAATTTAAAGGTATACACACATTTAAATACCAATACTATTCCCAGGCTTCCTACGTCAAATATATCTGCATGCTAAACATCAATACCATTGAGTATAAAAGTAAATGTTATATAAAAACACCTTAATAGTGGGTGCATTAAGAATTTATAAATAGTAAACACATGAAATAAGTTATATAATCAATTGAACTATTTAAATTGAACTATTTAAAAACATCTTAGAAAGGTTTGGTTGTAGAAGTCCTAGGACAGGCAGTCTGACTTAATTTTCAAAACAGGCTTGATAGTGAAAGAATGGCATTTAATAAAATTTGCCAGTGAAGCTCCCTCTTCTCAAGAAAGGTTTGCCAATCACCACCCCTTTCCGGATGTTCTCTAAAATGGTAAAGCAAAATTTCTTAAAATCCTTGCACACCAAAGAATGCTTGTAAAGGGCATTACAAGAGTTGGCTTTATCAATTGCATACAAGTGCTGATAAATTCTTGTCCTAAAAAGTCCAATAGTCTTTCCTACATAGAATCTGGACAAGATAGACAGAAGTCTATATATACAACACCTTTAGTATTGCAGCCAAATCTATCCTTGACTGTAATCAATTTAGGAAAACTTTCCAAAGAAAAACTTTCCATAGAAAAACTGCTGCCTTCAAAAATAAACCGACATTGTTTGCAGATTCCACACTGCTTCATGTCCCAACCTTTGGTAGAAGCATTGTCATAACTACTACCTGCTTCTAGGATGGTTTTAACATTTTTGTTATTTTTAAAAACAAATCTAGGTTGCTGACCTAACTGGTTGGTTAATCCGAGGCATCCAAAAACAGCACTCCAGTGTGCATTGATGGAACTTTTGAAAGAATGGATGTCTTTGTTGTATTGCAGGACCAACACCTGTGAAGGGTTATCTGGACTTTTATCATAGTTATTGTTCTTACCCACTGTCGATCCAGGCTGTCATATAATGGAGCCATATTGAGAATTTCTGTGTTCTGTTACAAAACTACTAATATCATCCAACATGCCCTGTGGGTAACTCTTGCATTTGAATATTTCACAAAGTTTGATAACTTCAGCTTGGAAGTTCATGTTGTCAGAAACGAATCTGCTAAACCTAATCAGTTGACATCTCACCAAATTATTTTTCAGCCATGCAGGGTGTTGACTATCGAAATGCAAATATGCATTCAAAAAATTGTCTTTCCAGAAAAAGTTGGATTCATATGTTTGTTCTTTGAAAATTTTGTAGAATGTGATGTTGAGAAAATCAATAGAATATGTGTTCCATTGATGGGTAAATTCTAGGAAGTCAGTGAAGAGGTTAAAAAAGTCCATAAAAGACTTTGATTCTTGTAAAGTGCCCTTCCATAAAATGAATATATCATCCAGGTACCCGAGACACACTCCAATCATAGAAGAAAAAGATGAACTTAAAACCATGGAGGTTTCCCAGAACCATCAAACCATGCTGGTAAATATGGAAGCTGAAGCTGTGCTCATGGCCTCACCGTGGTGTTGTTTATAATATTCCCTTTTGTAGTATACAAAGTTGTTAGCACAAGCTCCGTGACTTAATATCTATCTAGCCTATTTTGAAAATTAAGTGTTTAAAAGGAAGAAAGTAGAGATCACATTGTTTCTCATGAAGTTCCGTTTCATTTGCAATGAAAGTGCTTAAACCTTTGTGTAATTAAAGACTCTGTTGTGTTCTGGTGCTTTTTTTTTTTTCAGTTTAACAAGTACCCTGATTGTGGCTTTGAATATTAATCAAGACAATAAAAAAACTCCTAACCCTGAACTCTTATCAGATCTGCTGTGTCACAGGCTGGTCCTTACTTCTTAACATTGTTAATGTCTTTAAAATGTCATCCGAACATTGGTGTATCTAGAAAATAAACTGCTGTTTTGTGGATTTTGAGCTTTGGAGCCTTATTGTGAGCTGTTGCGAGTGGTATTGTATCACTATTTCTTCAGGTGGAGTTTGCCTACCGGACTGCCATGTTTGTTTGTTGGTTTGGTATAGAACTCTTTGCGTTTGAAGGTTTGGTGCTATGGATCAGGGTCCGGGCAATTCCATGAATGAAGGCAGTGGTACCGGTGCAGGAGTGGCAGCCGGTGAATTATCCCAGCTTACGGGCCAGCTCACTCAGTTGGTTCAATTACTCACCCCTATTGGTTTGGGACTACAAACCATTATTTCTAATCAAAAGGAAGTTCTGCAAGCAGTTGCGACTTATTCAGGTTTATCGTCTGTGGCTCCCCCCGCAGTTGCTGATGGAAATAGTTTGGGCCAGAGGCAGTCGACGGAAGTACCTAACAACCAGGAAGCTGCAGTCTTTTTGGATACACCAGCCGTTTTACGTGAAAGGCGTTCGGAATCTTCAATTCCTTGTCACCAGCCCGTTTTATTGCAGGACTCAGTGTCTGTTTCGGCATCATTCTCCGATTAGGTTAATGCTAAGCCTACTTTTTCCTCTTTGGATTACCAACAGAGTACTTCCACGGAGAGATACTCATTTGAGGAGAACATATGTTTTTTAGAAGACACTTTGTACAGGTACAAGACCCTTGTTTTGGACAATACTTATTTGACTGAATGTATCAACAAAAGAATTGTGCCCAAAGGTTTAAGGGTGCATAAGTACCCTAATAATGTTGTATGTGGGAGTGAGTTTCATATGGAGTTGTTACAGGCCTTCGACAGGTGTGGATTAGACATTGTGAGGGCTATAATAAAGAAAAATGAATGTGAAATCAAAGTTCTAACTGAACAGATATTTAAGTGTAACGATGATATTACCAGTGATCTATTATTTCAAGTTGAAACACACAAAGCCAAATACCATGAAGTTCGCAAAAATATTGACAAACAATGTGACACAATTATTAAAAAAAAGTATAACAAGTTGAATCGGGATCTTAGGGAATACAGGGAGGGTAGACAATACCTTAACCCACCCCATACCAGGAGAATGTATTTCCAGGATTTCCAGTCTGATAGGGGTTTGGCACCTAGAGAAGAAATAACACCATCTACAACAGCTGTGGGGGAAGACAATGGTCCTACAGATATGGGAGAGCAAATAGATGAGAATTTTTTACCAAGAAGATCCGAACGTATTCGG
>NC_056725.1:904436207-904451207 GCF_019279795.1 Protopterus annectens | reverse complement strand
ATTAATTATTCAAATTAGTAAAATCTATCCAACTGCAAGTTTTTAAAGGAATGGGTGGCTAAATTACAATCAAGTACAATAGTTTTTGTTTAGAAACTGAATAGCTTAAATAGTGCTGTAAACATTTAGAGCAGCTAAAATATTAATATTAACAAATTTAAAAAAAGAATAAAAATAAAAAATTTTTTATATATATTAAAACCAACAACAATAATCAGCATACTGTCAAGCAAATAACTCTATGTTGTTAAATTCATGTCTGTAAAAACAGAGAATAAACCATGAACAGATATTTGATTGTAAATACATATAAATAGTCAAATGTTTGTGAAATAAATAAATAAATATATAAATAGATGAATAAATTGATTAACAATACATGAAATGTTAAAGGAAAATTTGGAATAATAAGGCATTATACTTAAAAAATGTGTAAAAATATATGTATCTCTATGATGCAGTATGAATATTTTATATTTTTATTTTTGTACAGGAGTGTAAATAAGAGAAAGGAATGTATATGACCAAATATCTTCTTCTTCTTCTTCTTTTTCCCGGTTAGGGGTCGCCACAGCGGATCACCTTGTCCGCACATTGAATGGCAGTGGAGTTTTACGGTGTCGAGTTGCCAGCCCGGCACCCAACCTTCCACAGAAGGCACACTCACATGCACACCTAGGGCCAATTTAGAGTGTCCAATCCACCTGCAGCATGTCTTTGGGATGTGGGAGGAAACCGGAGCACCCGGAGGAAACCCACGCAACCACAGGGAGGACATGCAGACTCCGCACAGAAGGCACCACAGCTGAGGATTGAACCGGAGAACCTCTTGCTGTGAGGCGGCAATGCTAACCACTGCACCACCGTGGCCGCCCTAATGTATATGACCAAATATAAAATAATTAAATATGATAAAAAATATATATAATATATGTATATATATATATATATATACATATATATTTTTTATATATATATGTACATATTGCCCATAAGAGCACTGAATCATCTTCTTTTTTTGAGTATTGGTTTAATGGATACATATTGATTGATTCCCGGAAGTTGATGTGCTCTCAATCTAAAAATCCAGTATATTTCTCTGGTCTCTAGTAGATTAGTATTGTCTTTTTCTCTTCTGTTGTTTCTTACTATTTCTAAAACTCTAAATTTAAAAAGATGGTCTTTATATTCCATGATATGTTTTGCTAAGGCGTTCTGTTCATTTGTACGCCTTATATCATAGGTATGATCATATACTCTATTTTTCAATTTCCTCTTCGTCATTCCTACATAAAATGCTAAACATTTTTCACAGGTGGCTAAGTATATAAGATTTTCTGTTACACGTGTTGCCTCAAATTTGGGAACAAATGTATAATTTAATGTTGGGTGTATGAAATCCTGTTTTCTAACTATATATGTACACATACTGCATCGTCCACATGGAAATGTTCCTAGTCTCTGTGTTTCTTTTCTATCTAAATTTGTATTTGCCTTGAAATCCGAGCATAATAGTTGTTTCAAATTTTTACTATTCTTATAGATAAATCTCGGATAAGTACCTACTATATCTGTGGTTTTTTTATCTACAGTTAAAATTTTCCAATTACTCTGGATAATGCGCTTTATAATTTGACTATCATTAGTGTATGTCATAATATATCTTACTGTGGTGGAATGTTTCTTATTTGCTTGCTTGTCTATAATTCTGGCATTACATGGCCTAGTTTTTGTATCATGAGTTGTAATATGATTATTAACTAGCATCTCAGGGGGGGTTGATGGAAAAACTTCTTCTCTAATTATCTCCACCAACTTACTATTGTAGCCTCTTTCAAGGAACAATTTTACCATTTTTTCTATCTCCTTTAGTTTCATTTCTGGCTCACTACATAATCTGTTTATTCTGATAAATTGACTCTTGATAATAGCTGGAAATACATGCCGTGGATGCATGCTATCAAAGTTCAGTATAGTATTTTTCCAGCATATTTTTCTATAAAGACTTGAAATTAAACGTCCTTCTTTGATACTTAAATTTATATCTAGGAAGCTAATTGTATAGTTAGAGGCTTCCATGGTAAAATTCAGGAAAGTAGTTGTAGTGTTAAGATAATTTAGGAAGGTTTGAAATTCTGCCAATGTCCCTCTCCATACAATTAGTATATCATCCACGAATCTTTCATATAGTGTAACTTTTTCAAATAGTGGATGATTAAATAAAAAGGTTTGTTCCCATTGAAAGACTACAAGATTTGCGTATGTGTTGGCGCATGGAGTTCCCATTGCTACCCCTCATTTTTGATGATGTATGGTTTCCCCATACAAAAAAACATTATTGGCAAGAGACCCTTCACAAGATTTGTAGAGATATAGTTGATAACCTTTATGATATGTTAATGTGCCAACAGATAGGAAAAAGTTTGTATGATTATTTTATTAATGAATGTCCTAGAATACCAATAATCAAAGGTCTACCCAAGATACATAAACATGTAGAATCTCCACCTATGAGACCTATAGTCTCAGGAGAATTTTGGGCCACAGAAAATATTTTTATTTTTCTTGAAAAAACATTGAGACCCTTGGTAAATGATATTCCAACTATTTTGAAAGATACATACACACTTTTAAAACATATAGATCAACTGAAAGAACACCTTTCAGTAGATACACATTTATTAATTACTTTAAATGTTTGCAATTTATTTACCTGCATTCCAAATGACCATGGAATTCAGGCAGTAAGGGAATTGATTTCATATAGAGGGAATTTCAGCAGAAATAAACAGACACTTATTTGTCAATTACTTGACATTGTTTTGTCCAATAATGTTTTTTTTTGTATGGGGAAACCATATATCATCAAAAATGGGGGGTAGCAATGGGAACTCCATGCGCCAACACATACGCAAATCTTGTAGTCTTTCAATGGGAACAAACCTTTTTATTTAATCATCCACTATTTGAAAAAGTTACACCATATGAAAGATCCGTGGATGATATACTAATTGTATGGAGAGGGACATTGGCAGAATTTCAAACCTTCCTAAATTATCTTAACACTACAACTACTTTCCTGAATTTTACCATGGAAGCCTCTAACTATACAATTAGCTTCCTAGATATAAATTTAAGTATCAAAGAAGGACGTTTAATTTCAAGTCTTTATAGAAAAATATGCTGGAAAAATACTATACTGAACTTTGATAGCATGCATCCACGGCATGTATTTCCAGCTATTATCAAGAGTCAATTTATCAGAATAAACAGATTATGTAGTGAGCCAGAAATGAAACTAAAGGAGATAGAAAAAATTGTAAAATTGTTCCTTGAAAGAGGCAACAATAGTAAGTTGGTGGAGACAATTAGAGAAGAAGTTTTTCCATCAACCCCCCCTGAGATGCTAGTTAATAATCATATTACAACTCATGATACAAAAACTAGGCCATGTAATGCCAGAATTATAGACAAGCAAGCAAATAAGAAACATTCCACCACAGTAAGATATATTATGACATACACTAATGATAGTCAAATTATAAAGCGCATTATCCAGAGTAATTGGAAAATTTTAACTGTAGATAAAAAAAAACACAGATATAGTAGGTACTTATCCGAGATTTATCTATAAGAATAGTAAACATTTGAAACAACTATTATGCTCGGATTTCAAGGCAAATACAAATTTAGATAGAAAAGAAACACAGAGACTAGGAACATTTCCATGTGGACGATGCAGTATGTGTACATATATAGTTAGTAAACAGGATTTCATACACCCAACATTAAATTATACATTTGTTCCCAAATTTGAGGCAACATGTGTAACAGAAAATCTTATATACTTAGCCACCTGTGAAAAATGTTTAGCATTTTATGTAGGAATGACGAAGAGGAAATTGAAAAATAGAGTATATGATCATACCTATGATATAAGGCGTACAAATGAACAGAACGCCTTAGCAAAACATATCATGGAATATAAAGAACATCTTTTTAAATTTAGAGTTTTAGAAATAGTAAGAAACAATAGAAGAGAAAAAGACAATACTAATCTACTAGAGACCAGAGAAATATACTGGATTTCCAGATTGAGAGCACATCAATTTCCGGGAATCAATCAATATGTATCCATTAAACCAATACTCAAAAAAAGAAGATGATTCAGTGCTCTTATGGGCAATATGTACATATATATATAAAAAATATATATGTATATATATACATATATTATATATATTTTTTATCATATTTAATTATTTTATATTTGGTCATATACATTCCTTTCTCTTATTTACACTCCTGTACAAAAATAAAAATATAAAATATTCATACTGCATCATAGAGATGCATATATTTTTACACATTTTTTAAGTATAATGCCTTATTATTCAAAATTTTCCTGTAACATTTCATGTATTGTTAATCAATTTATTCATCTATTTATATATTTATTTATTTATTTCCAAACATTTGACTATTTATATGTATTTACAATCAAATATCTGTTCATGGTTTATTCTCTGTTTTTACAGACATGAATTTAACAACATAGAGTTATTTGCTTGACAGTATGCTGAGTATTGTTGTTGGTTTTAATATATATAAAAAAATTTTTATTTTTATTCTTTTTTTAAATTTGTTAATATTAATATTTTAGCTGCTCTAAATGTTTACAGCACTATTTAAGCTATTCAGTTTCTAAACAAAAACTATTGTACTTGATTGTAATTTAGCCACCCATTCCTTTAAAAACTTGCAGTTGGATAGATTTTACTAATTTGAATAATTAATTGGTTAATTATAGTATTGGATGATTGATCTTAATGAATTCAATGAGTATAGAGTATTTAAACGAGTGGTCTAACCATAAGCATTAGGATCTGAAGAAGCATACATAGTGTATGTGAAAGCGCTTATCCATCTTGTTCGTTTGTGAAATAAAAGTTTTATGTTTTGGAGAAATTACGTCTACTGCTGCTTTGCCTTGGAATTATAGAAATTGACTGTTTCCGTGACTGCTCACTAGTTTTATTGTTTCCTGATTTTCTTGGCTGTGACTGGTGTATCAGCTTGAGTAGTAAGTGATTTATTGTAACGGTATTGGTATTTACATAACATTTCTATGGAGCAGTAATAGCAAGTAATTATTTTTAAATATAAGGCAAAAAAAGGTCTCTACAGCTTATATAAGGGCTGGACATAGTGGGGTTATTCCTAATTAACCTTTAGAAGCTTACACAGAAGTTAGAAAAGAAGGTTGCAATGACTTATCTGGGGACAGTGTGCACTCCATTAGCAGTATGTTTGCAACAAATTACTGTCAGTATTATTTTTTCACTTTCCTTGCAGTCAAACATCAGACATCTATACATTTGGCTATTTTTCAGGGTTAGTGCTAAGGAAACATACTTTTATATACATCTCACATAATGAAGTTGAAATATAGTACTGTGATGATTTCTTCTTTTGCATCAGTCTCAGTCTGACATCAGGGATTACACAGATTGTAGCTGGCTTTTTGGGTATAGATCAGGAGGCATACTGTGTATTTGTATAACAGCAACAACTTGAAACATATGGCTGTGGCCAGTTTTTCTTTTGATTTCATTTTGATTTCAATCTAGTACAAGAGGGGTACACAGAAAGAGACCATTTTTGGGTGGTTTAGGGAAGCAGACACTATTCTGGATATGATTTTTGTGTCATCAGCAGTATTAATCTTCTCATTTTATTGGAAACTACTATTTTGCGAGCTTTAACCTTAAGCACTGGGCACAACATGCTTGTTATTTGAAAGAATAAAATAAATAACATAAATGTTTCTAATATAATAATAAAAAAATAAATATATCTAAATAAACTGGAAATAAATGATGTCACTTACTGGATTTCTAACCAATAACAGATAAGAAGCAGGAAATCAAAATAGGAGACACTACTCCCACAAAAAAATCAGTCACCAGTGGAGTCCCCCAGGGTACTGTGCTGAAACCTCTCCTGTTTAGCATCTACTTTTCTGAAGTAAAAGATAATACCAAAGCACTTTGCCTGATGAACTTTACAGGCAGCCATTGAATCCCCAAATGACTTAGTCATCCTTCAGGAAGGTTTGTCCCAGAAAAATAAGTGGTGCCGAAATCATAGACTGAAGCTAAATGTCAAAAATGCATTACTATATCCTTTGAGAAATCATCTACCCCGGGAATCTACCACATTGACAATATGTCCCTAAAAACTGACCTAGTTGTTTGGGTTTTGGGAACTTATGTGGATAGTGACACAACTTTTGACCAACATGTGTCCATTGTTGTAAAGAAGAGCTTCTATACTGCATAGCTTATAAACAAAGGGATTGTGCCTAGATCTAGGAATGCAATTGCCCCTCCCCTTTATTCAGCCCTCATTTGATGAATCAATGAATATAATACCCCCTTGGGCATGTATCTGTCAAGACACATGCAAAAGCAAGAATGTTCACAGATACCTTAATAAAAGGATGCAAGGCTAAACAACATGAACTAGATGGACTGATTCAAAGCCTGTTATTATAGTCAGTATCCTACAGACTGCTAAGAGGTGACCTGTACTTAGCACACAAGGCATCCTCTGACTCAATACTGATGAATTTACTACACATCAGCAAGTCAAATGGCATTAGAAATACTTGTCCTAGGAATCTAAACCTCTTCTGCAACATCAACACAACAGTTTGGAGGGACAGGTTTATCTTGCAGAGGATATTGTTGTTCTGGGACAGACTCCACATCCACAACAAACAAAGTTCGTCCCTGTCTATATTCAAGCTCACCTTGGATGTATGGATAGGAAACATAACATTTATTCTAGGACTGCCCCCTGTACTACAAGTGGACAGAAACAGCTCCAAAATGCTCATCCCATGCATGAGTCCCTTCAGATTATCTGTGACAGTTATTCTCATTGGGGGTGATCTATAACTAACAACCATAAGACCAATCTCTAACAAAATGGGATAGGTTAATTCAAGCTCAAAAGGGAACCTGACCTGACATAAAATGGCCCATAAGGGCAGCTAGCCAAGTACTTATGTATGAACTTATAAATCTATTTATTTCAGTTTTTAAACATTTCGATTTTGATTGCACTTTTTCAATGTTTTATCTCTTTGTAGAATCAATATTATTGTAGTCTGTCTCTGGTAAATTCAAGTCACTAACTTTCATAATTTTCTTTCTGTGTTTCCTGAAAGAAATGTTTGAATACCTCTTGGTCATCAGCCCTTTACTTTGATGGTCTGTGTACTCTCAACAACTGTAATATGTTCCAGGGTTGTCTTTACTGTAGTCATCACACAGTCTATAGTATCGGTGTTATCATATGAGATTCAAGAATCACAGGTCTCATAGCAACCTTTAAAAGTCCTGTCATAACAGGTCAGATTCCAAAAGAGTAGCAAAGTTGCACTCAGTGTAAACGGTCACTTACACTGAGAGAAAGTCTTTTGAAATTGAGCCCAATATGTCCACCTGATTCTTTGTTGAAATGTCTGCTACAATTAAAACTTTTATGCCATGACAGAACTGGTTTGCAGTCATTATTCTTTAACCATGTTTCACAAACAATAACAACATCAAACATGACCTTTATTGCTAATGCTCCCTGCATTAGCTGACAAATAAAGATAATTCAGAATTTGCCATTAACTGTTAAATTTCTGACCTGGCAAAATCAAGTCTTGTAGACGTCAAATATAATTTAGACAATGGGCAAACTGTACATTAATACCCTGATTGGAGAAGGAGCTCTCTCCAGCAGGGTATTAATGTACAAGTAATGCCTGCTGAAAAGAACGAGTCCGTCACTTCATGGCTGCTTATCAGGTCGCCATGGAACTCAGACTGAGGAAACGGAACAAACACCATTATTTTACACTCGCTAAGCAGCGTTTTTGCTGTTTAGCGAGTGTAAAACATAAAAAAAGAAGACAAAAAGCTACTTGCTTGTCTGTGTGTGTGGGTTTATGTCTGTGTGTGAGGGTATGCATGCATGTCAGTGACAGTGAGCGAGCCGTAATTTTACACTTGCTAAGCAGTGCTTTTGCTGTTTAGTGAGTGTAAATTTTATTGAAAAAAAGAAAATGCAGCATGTGTGAGAGTGTATGCATGTATGAAAATAAGAGGGAGACAGAGTGAGCGACCATGTGTGTGTGTGTGTGTGTGTGTGTGTGTGTGTGTGTGTGTGTGTGTGTATGTGTGTGTGTGTGTGTGTGTGTGTGTGAGAAAGAGAGAGAGAGATGGATGGAGAGAATAAGAGAGAAAGCGAGAGTGATGTGTGAGTGAATGCACGTATGTAAGCAGAGGGGACTGCCTGTCAGAGAGATTGAGAGAGAGTGAGGCTGTGTGTATGAAAGCAGGCAGAGACTGTGAGAAAGAGGGTGAGACAGATCTTGTGTGAGTGAATGTGTGTATGAAAGCAGAGGACACTCTGTGTGTATATGTATGTGTGTGAAAGCAGAAGAGACTGTGTATGTGTATATGAAAGAGAGAATGGGCTTTATGTAAAATTGTTGTGATTCACTTGCTTATTTTTTTAAGCACTATATTATTTTTTATATATATTTGATGCAGAATGCTTCCTCCAACACCATTAACATATGCTACAGCAAGTTTGAAACAGTAGGTGGAGGAACTATTTTACATTAAAAATATATAAAAAAATAATATAGTACTTACAAAAATAAATAAGCAAGTAAAACACAACAATTTTACAGCAAGCCCACTGTCTAAGCACAATACTGCCCTCCAGGGTGTGTGTTAATGTGTAATTAGCACCTCCACCTGTGGCATCAGACCTCATAGCACCCCTGGGCAGGCATTAATTACACATTAAACAATGACTGGCCGTTAACATTGGAAAACAAGCATGCTGGTTGGCCAGCCCAACCAGCGTGCCTGTTGAGAATATACAATGGAAAAATGTCCGGTCGCCCAGATTTTTACCGTTGATATATTCTTTAATTTTAAGGTTTTTTTTTCCAAAAGAATAAAAAAGCTTAGCAACGGAGATCTTCTTTTCTCTGTTGCTTCCTTTCTCAAGCCCTGATATACTGGCTATATGTGGGAGCGCAAGTTCCAAACGCATGCGCAGTACATCAGATAGGGCAAAGAGGAAATAGCCAGAGGCGGAAGGACAGCACGGTGCTGTTATACTAGGACATTATTTAAGAAGAGCAAGTATTTTTTTCTTAAATAATGTAATTGTATAATAGCAATAACCCACTTCTGGGTGTGGGTAATGCTGGATTTACCCACAGTTGTCTTTGTTTGGTCACTTGGGATTCACCCTCGTGACCAAACCATACCAACCGTAGGTAAATCCAGCATTACCCACACCCAGGCATGGGTTATTGCTTAATTAACACACACCCTGTCAGGCATTATTACTTGCATATTGGCTGCAAAAGTTACATTCTGTTATCTTGACCTTGACAATTAGATTCCGCTCTGTTTAAATACGTGTGCCCCAAATTAGGCTTGGATGTTTTATACATTCCCACTTTTTAAAATGCATTTTTTTCATGCACTGTAAGTCTTTGCCAAAAATATTTTCATTCACACTGACCTGACTCTCTTTCTATATGTGATTTATGAAAAATTACTCCTGACACTATACAAGTTATAGAATGTAAGAGGGATGTATGTTCCTTACTAAAAGTAAAAGATTCCAAAATGATGAGATCATTCGGTATAACTTGTAAAAGCAACTCCATACATCCTTGAATCTCCTATTACTAACATACCATTTCTGATGTCATCTAAAGAATTTTCCACCACTTCTTCAGTAATGTCTGCTCTTTCAGTTGTCACAAAAAATAATCTTCATCACCATTAGTCTTACTAATCTCACTGTTTCACAACCTGCATCATTTGCAAGGATATCATTCCTGCCTGTGTTTGTAATTCAACAGTGTGTCATGTTGTCAGACTCAGACTTTCTTCTCTGTTTCTTCTTTTACTAATATTTTCAGCACTGCCAAATTCAGTTTAGATTTATTCCTTTTTGCCTGTCCCGTCTCTTTTTTCTACTTTCTCTTTTGAAACAAACATATCATTTTTAGTAGATGGAATGTTTTGTGACTGAACAATGTTGTCATTCCCTGTAACCTGTTTACTACGCATCAGAGTAATGTCCTTTCTTTCAGGATAGTTTTGCTTAGCATTATATACATTAGTCATTTTCCTTTTCCCGTTTATTTATCTCTGCCTTCTCCCTTTCTTTCTTTTTCGTTGTCTCCTACTTGCTTTAAATGTTCTAATTGCTGCATACCTGTATCCTGAATTACAAAGGTGTCATATGTAGTAACAAGTTTAATAGTGGATGAACACTTCTTTCCCCAAATGTGTACTGTCTGCATTTTGCCTAATATTATGTCCTCAGCCTTGTTATTAGTATATGTCACAACAGTTTAAAGCTGTACCAGGTTTGACACTTACAATCATCCCCCGGAAGTTTACATTAATTATTAGTTAATAGTAAGAAAAATTATCCAACTTTTGACATGAGAACACACGTCTCCAATGTTATCATGTGTTAACTTTTATGTAGTATTTTGTACATTGGACAAGATACCTATGCTTCAGCAAATCATTAATGGAATGCTCATTTAACGAATCCATTCTTAGCGACAAAGAAAGAAAAGAGTTTTAAAAGAAACAAACTGTCCGAATTAATAATCACAGACTTCATAGAAATTAGAACAATTAATAAATCAAGTCAAGCTTTTTGAAGAAACCATACCAAGAATATACAAACCAGTAATAAATGAAGCACACTGAGCTAACTTTGTACATAGGGAAATACTTAATGAACTAATGATTCTGACATGCAAACACCAGTCATGCTCATCACACTATGTTGTTATATGTGTTTTTGTGTCACAAGTGATATCCTGTGCCAGGGACTGCTGACACTAGTGACATAAGTTATAATAAGCCGGGTCAACTGGGAGGGCTAGAGTGTGCTTGTCTACAGTCTATTCCTTTTTACCAACAAATAGCTAAAATCAGTGGTAAAAAATAAAATCTGAGTGAAATAAAGTTTCTCCCACCTAGCAGTTGCACAGGAAATCACAAAACAACACAGTTATGATGGCATTAACAGTGCCTATTGTATAGCATATTATAGCATAGTAGAATAGAGTATAGCATAATCAGTATTAATACCATCATAAATCATACTGCACTGTTTTGTGATTTCCAGTGTAACTGCTTGTTGGGAGAAATACTTATGTGCCCCAAATTACATTTTAAGATCAAGAGAGACTAGGCTAAAAACCTGGAATTTGACTGGATAGAAAACATGTTATATATTGAACTAATGTTCAAGGAAACAGGGCTTTAGCAACTCAGGAAAAAGAGGAAAAAAGTGAATTGAAGAAGAAGGGCAGCATCTCAAAACAGCATGTGTGAGGACTATGGAACAGATATGCATCCGAGCGTAGGTATGGAAATAAGGTACATAAAAAAAGCTGGTGACGGAATGCAGAGGTCCAGGAAGCCATTAAAAGAAAGAAGTGCAGGAAAAAAATTGGGAAATTAGCTAAGACAGCAGTTGCAGTAGTGAAGCACAAGGCATGAGAGGTGCTCTACTAGCATCTGAAAAGTGACTCAGTAGATGACACAAACAGAATCGATCAGGTTGCGAGGCAAAGAAAAAAAGAGAGAAAGAGAATGATGACACAGACTTCATAAGAGATACCACTCTACCGGGCAACAAAGGCAGGCGGAAGGAATACTTCCTGCAGCTTCTGAATGGAGAAAACACCACTCCAGGCACAGTCTACACTGAAAGAGGAGGAGGAGCCCACCACAGAAGATGTAAGAACAGCACTAAGGAAAATGAAGTCAGGGAGGTCACAGCGGATATGATAAAGATGTTGAGTGAGATAAGGGAGAAATGGCTTCTGAGGGCGCTCATAGCAGTATGGAGAGAACAGCATATCTCAGATGACTGCAGAACAAACATCCTAGTTCTGATGTTCAAGAATAAATCTGACATCCACAACTGTGGGCAGTATAGCGGTATTAAACTCGTATTATTCTTTATGAAAGTACTAGAGAGGATGATTGATAAACAGATGTGCAAAATAACAGAAATAAGATGGGAGATGAGCAGTTCAGACTGAGATCAGTGCTTGCAGTGAGACAGATAGTTGAGAAGAAGCTAGAGATGGGGAATGAGTCCAACTGGGCATTCAAAGAGTTGGAGAACACATATAACAGTGTCCCAAGATGACTGATTTGAGCAGTCCTGCAGTAGTTTGTGGTCACAGAAATATTGGTAGAGTTAGTGCAGGCTATGCAGAAGGACCTAGTGACACGTATGAAAAATGTTCAGACTCACAGATTGGTTCCCAGTGGGAGAAGGTATTCATTAGGGTTAGCTCAGAGCTCACTACTGTTCATACTGGTGATGGATTACATCAACAAACAAGCTACCTCTATCATGCTCTGTATTTTGCTATTGCTATTGTGCCTTATAACTTGACCATGTGTGTGTGGCATATATATTGACAAACAATGTTTGCATTGTGACAGCACATTGGCTAAGACTGCATTCATGTACCCAAAAATTTCAGTGTCTGCAATTGCTGTTTCTTATTTCATTTTTTATTGTTGAAATTTTAGAAGGATAAAATTATATGCGTATATTCCACATCTGAAAACCTTAGCCCATGATATTTATATGTGGTTATTCTTAGTTTTGTAAGGACAGCTTGTTGGACAGGCTTGTGCATCAAACATAACTGTTCTGTGCACCTTCCATGTCTTCTGATGTGTTGTTCTGCTGTCTGGTGTGCATATTTTACACTAAGTGAACATCATTTTAGTTATTATATTGGTGAATGGTTGGATGGTGCACACTGTGGACATTCTGTATGGATGTCACCATTATCTGCATATGCCTGAAGCAAACTTATCATATGCCAATAAATGATCAGCTCTTTAATAAACATTACAGTAATTTCATCTATTCACCAAATACTGATTCACTGCTGACACCTAGAGTGACCCAATGAATAGCCCACACCATACACACAGTATGCCTGAAGCAAAGTAGGGAATGGAAGTAGACTGCTTATCACACAAATAGTGCACAAACACCTCTCGACAATTTAGAGTTACCAGTCCCAATACCACACGCCTTTAAGATGTAGAGGAAAACTGAAGTACTCAGACAAAAATCCTAGTGAGCCCATGGTGGACAGACAGAGTCCTGAAAGCAGGCATCCCAGCAGACAAAGAAACCAGAGGACCTCCTGCCCTGAGGTGGTAATGTTGATCACTGTGCCATCCCAATAACCTCATACTCTTTTTTTATAGCATATTTTATAACATATTTACATTTTCCCCTTCAGATTAGGAGCTCCCTCCTGGAAACTGTTCATCTATGCTGGAGCCATTCATTGTATCTGTTATAATGTGTTACAGTTGTCCCAATTTAATCTCTACAAATCTTTTGGGTTTCTAATATCAATTCTAATGCCATGACAGGAATGGATCCCATCCCTAAGTCAAGGTACAATTAGAGTTCTGGAAAATGGCACTTTGATGTTAGCTAAGAATTCTGAGCACTCACAATGTGTTCAGACTTGCCTCCTTGTCTTGTTCATACAGAGTTACATGTATTGGTAGCATAGCCATACAACTGTAAATTTTCTTTTATTAGATCTATTGCTCAAACTACAACTGGAACTGTCCTGGTATAGTTCTTCCACATTGTTCTCATTTCTGCTTACATATCCTGGTATTTTATCACTTTGTGTCCTTCTGTATGAAAGACACTGTAATCACTGGATGTAACAATTTCAGTGCTCAGTTCTACCATCTGTCTCTCTTTCATGGACTGCTATATCTGTTTTTTGTTAATTTGTTTTTATTTTTTTTGAACTGTTGGTAATGACTGATCCCGTGTGATAAAAACTTTGTCATTCTCTGTAATGCTTTGTGGTTCATGTTCTCAAAGCTTCTCAGCTACTTCTATATTATGTTGTTTGTACGGTCTCTAATGCAGCAGTCTTGCCATCTGTGCAGTGTTGTAACTTTCAGTAATTAGGCCCTCTGCCATGAGTGTATCACACTCAGCAACAAGATATGCAACTGTTTCCAGCTCTGTTTTAGAAAATCTGTATTTGCCTATTTCTCCCACCGTTTCAATGGACTTTGTAAACTAGCATGTATATAGTCCACTATTATGGACAGACATTATTCGCCTTTTATCTTTTGGTTTCAATTCACTTCTCCTTAAATATTCCTACATAAAATCTTGGTCAACATGAAGTTTTTCCAGTAGGTCACAGTTCTTGCAGCTATATTTATGGATTTTCTAATTTCCTTTCCTTCTCATATGATCCTTTCCTTATATTCTTTCTTTTGTTTTTTTGGCACAGTATGTTGTTGGCTGATTTTTGTATACTTCAGGTTTGATTTGCATTCCCAAGTGACACCAAAATGCTTCTGCTAAACAAAGCAAAGTTGTCTTCTTAAACATCTTCTCCTTATGTTTTAATACGTTCACTGTGTTTGGATCTGATGAGGTCAGCAGATACATATGCAGTCCCACTATTGCAGATCTATAGATGTAATCATTTTCGAGGAGGCCTATACCTCCTTTAGAGAGTGGATTAAATAATCTTTATATACACTGATTTTTATATATGATTTGATAAACATGAAGCTGTTTATTTAAATAATCTTTATATACACTGATCTTTATGCATAATTTGATAAACATGAAGCTGTTTATTTAAATAATCTTTATATACACTGATCTTTATGCATAATTTGATAAACATGTAGCTGCTTTATATAATAATATACACTGATCTTTATGCATAATTTGATAAACATGAAGCTGTTTATTTAAATAATCTTTATATACACTGATTTTTATATATAATTTGATAAACATGAAGCAGTTCATTTTTGTGTTGAATTGATCCAATACTTTTTGTGG
>NC_056725.1:904418707-904431207 GCF_019279795.1 Protopterus annectens | reverse complement strand
TGGGGAAAAAGCACTGCAGGACAGTGCCAGCCTGTGCAATCAAAACAACTCAACAAAAGGCTGTTCAACTACACTGCTTGATGGTGGGCAACATTACCTGAAAGAGGTTCAGTGAAATGCATTCAGAAATCCTAGGTACAAAGTGAAATTTATGTCTTCTAAATGAACCACAAAAGAAGTGAAACTGAGGGCAGTATGGGAAAAAAACACCGATCTTTCAGATATAATGTTAAAGTAGTCAAGTAGTCTTGCAGGTGGTGATCCCATTCATGATTCCAAGTCGGGTAATGTGTCCTCACACCAGCTTATTTATATATTCTAACAGCAGTGACACATAACCACAGGTAAAAGGGCAGAGGTTATACTTGTCCTAGGTCTTGGGTTGCACAGCCTCACAGTTTGAATATTTAAGTAGGACTAGGAGGTGTGATGGTTAATCTTGTGGGATTGTTGCAGATGTCTTGTCCACCCGTAGGAGCCCTTACATATCACATTTCATTAGTGCATTTATTCTTGTCTTACTATGTTTTGAAAGTTCCATCTGTTGCATTTGATGCCATTTCAGGATTTGTTTTGATAGCATGTCATTTGGACACTTCTGATTTTCATCTGTTATGTTGATTAATTTTAGTTACAACTACACAAATTCATTCCAATCTGGTTTATCTGTTAAACGTGATTGTGATTTATTTATGGGGCTTCTACTTAGCTTCATTCCTATGCATTATGTGCTGCTGCGTGTTCTCAGATTATTCTTCACAAGCTCGCAGTGGGGAATTTTAAAATCCTATTGGCACAGTGTGGGATATGTATCCTTCTTCTAGCAAACCCAAGCCTCAGTTTATTTCTCTATGTGGATTATATGTTTCTGTCTACCACAAGAAATAATTTGCAGACATTTTCTAGCTTTAAGCCGAATCTGTCTTTTGGTGATAGCATATGGTCATGAAACATAAACATTTAAACATTTTACACTGCTTTGCTTCTGCTTCAGTTTCTGACCCGCGGTGGTGGTGCTGCAGTAGCATTGTCGCCTCATAGTAAGACGCTGTCTGGTTTGATTCTTAGCTAGAGCGTCTTCTGCGTGGAGACATGAGTGAATGGGCGTACCTTTGTTGAAGGTTGTGCGTCAGGGCTGGCAACTCGGCACGTAAAAAGCAACTGCCGATCATTAGAGGACCGGAGTTCTGCTGTGGTGACCCCTAACCTGGAAAAGCCGAAAGACACAAACAAACACTGCTTTGCTTCATTTTTCACAGTTTTAAAGATTATGGTTTATATGCCTAACTTTTATCAGTTTGTAATCTCCGTTTCTTATTCTGCTATTCATACAGTTACCTTAAATCATTCATGATATAGTCCAATGTAATGTGAAAGGAAATTGATTGCATTGTATCTATCATGCTATTATCTTCTCAGACATTTATTTGTGAAGTTCATTGCAACTTTAGAAAATAAGAAGCTATTAAATGTCATTCCTTACACTGGGACTGTGCTTTTTGAAACATGTAGAATGTTCTGTACTTTAGTAATATTATCATTTTTATCACAAGTAATGAAGGCATATTTAGTGTTGATAAACTTGTCAGCAAAACAATTTCTAATGTCTTTTAAATGTTTTAAAATTATTTTAATTGTAAATTCTTTATCCAGCTGGAAGGTTGGTCATATTCCACAATAAACCACTTTCCTGGAACAAGTAAATAGTGGACATAGATTTACAAAAAACACAGAATACAGTAAAACATAATGGACTTCTGTACATATGGTTAACACTTTCATGGAAATATTATTTAATTAGATAAAATATTTGTATACCACTCAAACTCTTAGCACAAGAAATCTGAACAAAGCCTAAAATAATGGGGGGACAAAGGCCCAAAAATTGGGACAGATTTTAATTATTGTTCTTATAAACTCAGAAAGTTGTTAGAATAAAAGCTTTTGGGTTAGCATGCATTTTCTGAAGGATATAAAGTATAAAACTCAAGTGTAAGTCATTATGTAGTGACTTCAGTCATCAGTGATTTTCCAGAAAACCACACATTTTATGAGCAACAGACAGAATATGAGGCAACAATCTGGACTTTTGAGAGGTATATTGTTGTGCAATCTTATCATTAGGAATCAGTCAGTCAATAAATATGTAACCAGTTTTTAATATTTTTGGTGAGATACTGAATTTTAACTATGTTTCACCTGATCTCTAGTAAGTTATTCTTTGTTTCAGTGGTCACACAGTATAATAAGGTAATAGATGCAAAGAAGTGTACATGTGTATGTGAGCATATGTGCATGCATGTCTGCGTGCATATATGTGTGTGTTTGTGTACTGGTTGCAGTCAGGGATGCGCATGTGTGTGTGTGTGTGTGTGTGTGTGTGTGTGTGTGTGTGTGTGTGTGTGTGTGTGTGTTTGCTGCCATAGCCAGGTGTTTTCTGTTTCCCATCCCCACCTGACCATTGTAAGTTACAGTCCATCATTCTTCTAGTTTCATTTTATACTTGAAGGATATTGCTTTTAGAGCATCTTTTTGTGTTTATTATCATAAATCAGTCTTAGAACTTTTTTGTGGCCTAATATGTTTTTTTGTCATTGTCATTGTCCAAAGACCCCTTCCAATGTACACACCACAGTCGTCATTGAGACCATTTATTGGTAAAATTCCAGAAAGACATCATAATAAACAACATAAGCATAAGATAGCAGAGTAAAAATCAATATTACAAATAGCATTAGAGCTGTCAGTGTAAGAACCACTTGCCTTTCTTACCAAAGCCAGCAGTATTAATACCACTGCTCACTCCGAAAACATCACCATACCCCAAAGCAGTGTGCCATCACTCACTTTTGAATGTTCAACTATCAAAAAAGAGGGAAGGAACAGAAGAGGTTTCAAATGAGCCCCTTTTACTCCACCAACTAGCCTGCATTTGCAAGCAGCCCCCCCCCCCCATTTACCAGTCCTTAACCAAATCCTTCAAAAATAATGACAAATGAACATTGAACAAATCCAAACCTGGATCACTCAAGCTAATGACATTTGTCCTACACCACTAAGCACCCCTGTCATCAAAATGCATGTTCTCAATCATGTGTAACCCTAACGTCTTCAAAACACTTGACACTCTATGATTGACAAACTGTCTAGCTTTCTCCAAAGCCATAAATCTATCTGCATGCCTCCACACCAACCTGGGAATGATCACAGATCACAATATAACAATCGGCAGAAATCTCTGCTTTTATTCTAATAAATCAGTAATAATCTTCTCCAATAAGGCGCTTTTGGGGACCGGACCCAAATCAGTATCTCCTAACTGAACAAGCAAAATGTGGGTACATCCAATGTTGCCTGCGTCTCCTTAACTTTTTCCAACAGCTACTGTCAGCTGAGTCCTCAAAAAACACACCAAAACACCTTCCATGTATCCCAGTCCAAAGCCAACACAGATCCAGTAGATGGAATCACCACTTTCTTCTCTGCCCAGATAATTAAAGAATGACCCAACAAGACAATGGTTTTACCTGCAAACAAAACAAAATACACAACTAAAAAAAATACTTCTATCTAATGTATGACAAAAACATTTCAGATGACCACTTCCCCACCCTATAAATGAAATTCATTGATTTGCCTTCCTCTGCCAAATTACATGCTCTCCCAATCCTAAAGAAATGTGCCGAAAATCTTTCACCATCCATGACCTGACACTCCAAAGCAGCATATATCATACTTGCAAATTGAGGTTCAACTATAGCCTTACCATTAACCCAAAAAAATTCACCTATCATACCAAACCAAAACATCCGTAATTACCTAACCCAAGCTACTGGGCATAATAAGTGTGGAACATTAACACGTAAAACAACCTGCTGACCCTTCCCTACTTGGTCTGTCCTTGGTCAGTATAACCAGATCCCTAAGGAAGAATCAAGTAACACAAATGTCTCTCAAACACAATGTCCCCAACTCTTTTCCAACTTTAAATGCCCCCATGTACATAACTACTTCCAGTGCTACCCATACAGTATAATTGGCTTGACTGGACATCAGAGTATACAATCCTTTCAACAAATCCTATAGCAGCTGCTTATTGAAAGGAAAATGACTATCCACTCTCAGACCCTGAACTCTCTGACATTCCTTGACCAGCCTACTCACCATCCTTGCTTTAATCAAATCCTTTAAATCTGACAATCTTGCAGTTGAACTGAGAGCTGCTAAATGCACTTGAATTAATCTCACTGCCTCACCCAAAAAAACAGTATTGAATAACATACCACATCAATAAAATAGCTGACCACTTCCAGTCTCTCGACAGCAACTGCCTGACAAATTCTGAAAACACAACAACTGCTGCATTTTAAACCTTCCATATAGAACTTCTAGATCAACCAACCCGCTACACCTCTCCAAGATGCCATATCTCCTAGAGCAATACTGCTGGTCTTTGCCTTCTGCTTGGGACTACAACACAAAACCTGTGAAACGGAAGACAAGGAATACCATTGGCTATATCATTAAAACAGCCAGGTACATGCTTGGCAGAAAAACTAAAATTAATTAACAAACTCTGCAACATTAACTTCTGCAGTATCAGCAACATCAAAACTAACCTCATTGACCTTCAAATCAAAACCTGCACCACCACTTTGTCATCAGAAAGAAAAATAGCTCTTCTATTCTGCAACAACTTCCTCCACAGACACCACTAACATTGTCATAAGCTACATAAATGTCCCATCTCTCTTCATACCTCAGGCCATTCATATGAGCCAAGGCACCCCAAACCACTCTCCATCAAAGTATCCCCCATGCCATTAGTTACTGTTGCATCTGCATACAGACTTAATATCACATCCTTCAGCCAATTCTCCTGACAAGATGTCACCCCATTAAAACCTGACAAAAACACAGTCCATAATGACAAATTTACCTTCCCATCCATGAGACTTTAACCTAATGGTGTTTACCTTTATATCCTGTCAACAAGTTCAGAACTGATCTACAAAAAGCCCTACCTGGATTTATTACCCTGTATACAAAATTTATCAGCCCTAGCCACTCTATCACATCCCTAACTCACACCTTCCTTCTTCTACCAAATGACCTTTCAACTTCTCTAACTTGTCAGCTAGTAAATAAAATAACTGCTTCTTTATGTCCGTTGCCAGTCCCCAAAAATTCAGCACCTGACTTGGTCCTTCAAGTGTATCTTGCAGTAATGACCCTTCCAACTATTTGTACATCTGAAATGCCAGCTCACCTGTCTCAGCTTCCTGCCTACCCTCAGTGACCAATAGGAAATCATCCAGATAATGGACTGCTCTCTGACCAGTAACCCTATTTTTGCCAAATACACTGCAACGCTGAATGTGGCACAAGTAATTGCACACCCCATTGGCATTGCTTTATCAAAACAATGCTGACCATCCTCACACATACCAAGCAATGGCCAATCCATGTGCATAACATCCCACCTCAGTGTTTTGCTTAGTGATTTCCATTTATGGAAATGCTGTTTATACCACAACCATGCATTTCTGGTTCTCAGCCTGTGTGCTTCTCATATTGTAAGAAAATATGCCAACAAGGGGCAGGGCCTGTGACACATCTTCCTACAGCTATGTAGTACACAAAACTTAGGAACCAATTGTCTCAGGTCCATGCCCTAAATTTAGTTGGTCTATTCGCACCCAAAACCACCGATGCAGCTACCAAATCCTTAGTTCCTGGACCTTCTGAATTGATCAGTCTCTGCACCCATCTGCATCAACCAGGTTGAATACCTCAACAAAATCCCCCTTCCATAGTTTCTCTTTCACAACTAAAGTAACATGAGGAGTAATAAACACCTCAGACCCTCCTTCAAGGAAAGACTGGGTCACCAGACAGTCTCCCCTTTGCACACCTATATCTAAAACACTACCCTCACCTGCTGCAAGTCCCGCACATCCCACCTTGTAAGTGGGTCTAATCTGCCTTCTCCTTTGTCACTACTCATGCCTCCAATATCTAACTGTCCCCCTCACGTCTGGAACTTCTTCATCAAAAGACAGCAATGCCTGTAGCCTGCCCCTCTTTGTTCCTCCTAAACCTTGCATTAACTCTGCTAACCTGCCATCTACTACACCACTACCAACATGAGCAATAGCATTACTACCTGAAGATGGTTGGGGGTCCAGCACCAGAACTCTGGTGGCCCCCTTCTTTAACACTCCCACTGGTTTCCTCATGTTTTTCCCTGTCATGCTGCTTCTGTGCTCCTTCATTGTTCTGAGTTTTCTCCTATGTCTCATTTGTCTCTTTGTGGCTGGCTCTGCCCACATCTCCCCTCTTGACTGCACTGGCATCTCGGCATCTCTGAACCGCTCCTCTGCCTAGGACACCAGCTGGGCCAAACATTGCTTCAATGATTGCACCATGACCATCTGCAAAACAAGTGAAGTAATTAGTACCCAAATACACCAAATACCTTGTGCCAGATATAAAACTTCTCCTACCTTACTTAAGATTAGTCTCCCAAAAACACTGAGCCATCCTATCCAACTAAGAAATTTACAGTGATTTACCAGAATACTACCAATTTTATGATGAACAGGTCAAAATTATGAAGCAAAATCTGGACATTCTGTGAAAATCTGGACAGATGAGAGATGCTCATCACAGTTCCTAGGCCAGCTTGCCAACAACCCTGCATACAAAACTTTTCAAACCCAACTACCTGCTGATATTAACCTCACCCCCTCCCCATCCAAGGGATACCTTTCAATGCCTGAGCATAAGAAATCTAGAAAAATTTTAAAATAAAAGGGGGGGGCACAAAACCCTTACATAAGGACAGATGTTACCTATTGCTCTTGCAAGCTTAACAATTTGTTAGGATGACAGACTTTGTGTTTGTGTATACTTTCTGAAGGATCTAAAGACTAAACTCAATGCATTACCTCGTAACATCTCAGCAGCTCTGTTCAATCCCCCAGGATTGGCCATAAAATCATTTGTTCTATGAGGAACATACCATACTTATGAAGCAAACTAGACATGCTGTGAAAATCTGGGCAATTGAGAGGTATAATTCAAGGCAATCACCATCCATTTGCTTCTTTCTTTCATTCTTTTTGTTTTTTAAAAAAACTGCCAATAATAGCAAAATCGCAGTGCCCGTCCTGTGGCTACAATTATAACCCCCACATCTTCAGCAACCCCTGGCAACTATGTCCATGTGCCAGCACAACATGCTCCTGCATGTAGTACCATTCAAGTGCCAGGATGCCAAAAAACCCAACGTGACTTGCGATTCACTGACAGACCATTATTAACACATAAAAGAGGCAGCCGAAGGCATTCTACCTTGAAATATTTCTCTCTACTGTTTATATATATATATATATATATATATATATATATATATATATATACACATACATACATGTGTGTGTGTGTGTGTGTGTGTGTATATATATATATATATATATATATATATATATATATATATATATATATATATATATATATGTAGATATATAGATATAGATATATTATTGAGCAGCTCCTCTTCTTGAAAACCCCATGCATGCAAAGGCCTAATCATACCAAATAAAAAAAAAAACTTCACTTTCCAACAGTAACTACCTACAACAGCCTGAAAAATTCCACTCCCCACAAAACCATAAGTCTACTTTCCACACAATGAAGAAAACACACACACACACACACACACACACACACACACACACACACACACACACACACACACACACACACACACACACACACACACACACACACTGAAAAGACTCAACCCCCCCCAAGGAAATCACCCACTTTGTCTTAATTTTTCTACTACCAGGCCTTACAAGTATTCCTGGTTGCTTGGGCATGGGTCTCCACTGTTGTTTCTTCAAGCCATGCTAAAAAGAAGATTGACCTAGCCACACCCTCAACATATATACCCCTCCCCACTCCTAACTCCTCTCTCACTTCTTCTAATCAACCCATCATTTCCCCAGGCTCCTGCAGATCAACCCTTTCCACCCTACTTAATGACAACCTCACCACACTGATTCAATCCCAGCCCCACACCTCAGTACTCAGGTGGTTTAGGACAAAGAAGTCTGCAAGCAAACTATATTTGGAATTACTTTGCATTTCCACACACAATGCAAGAATGGTTTGTGAAATCTGCACACCACAAGAAGATACTGAATTCCTTAATGTAGCTAATTCTTTCCCTGAAGCTCTCATGTTTTGTACGAGGCTCTGAAATACTGGAATATGTCTTTTCTGATTATTCTGCTCTGTACAACATGCATAATAGTAGCTAAGAATTTTAACAACTGTTGTGCCCCACAAAAGATATACTTTACATATATGGTCTCAACTGAAACTTTCTGTAAAACAGTATGCATTTATAAACAAGCAATGGTCAGTGCATTTTGATGCAATTTTCTAATTAAAATGTATCAATTACGTCTTACAACACATAACCAAAGCCACAGAATAGCCTACTGGTTATTATTAAGAAAACCATGCAGTTCAGATTACACTCTCTGAAGGAAAGCTGCGTGCATATCTGATTAGATTCAGCATATCTATGCCTCTCTGTCATTCCTAGTGGATATATTTTTGTTAAGCAAACTTTTAGTTTTGCTGAATTTGCTATTTTTAGAAAACAATATTTACATTATTTGTTAGCTATAAAACTCTAACTAAATATTAAAGATTTGGTTTACAGACAGATAACAGATTTTCAAGTTTGCATACAGCAGTCTTGGTCAAGCTTTTTTTTTTTTTTTACCTTAGCTTGAGATTTCATTGTTTTGTGTGTCACTGATAAGCAGACAAGGCAGGAGTTTTTAATTTATTCCTTAAAGGAAATCCTGCTACTGAAGAATACTTAGCTTGAATACTATAAAAATGGAAAATGGAACAAGATCCAAGTGAGGAGTCTTCCTTTGTTAATATGAAGTGCCTCATTCCCTTCATTTACTTCGCATCAATATTATATGTTTTAGATATCTGACTTTGTTGATTGGGTTAGTCCCACAATGTTAATGAGCTGCTCAGAAAAGAGGTCCAAGGTGGTACTTAAACTGATTGCAGGTAGTTTGGCTGGACCCCTGAAACATCCCAATTTAGTTTTTTAAAGTGGGTAATACTGGGTGTCTCCATTGAGAAGAACCTTTATTAGTCACCATTTTATGTTTGCTGGGGAGCGAGAGAAAAGTTCATATGGGAAGAAATGTTGTGATGTGTGGATTAGAAGAAGCTAATGACCACAGAGAACTACTGTTGGGCTCTTAAAAGTGTGAGACAAGAAAGAATTTCAGGTGCTTGCATCAGGCAAGATATATTTAGGCAGTTTGATCAATTACATAGGAATTGCCTGAAAACTGTGTAACACTGGTTTCAGAAGCTACTTTGGGCCAGACATAAATAATACTCCTGAAGTCTCCATTGTTTATGTTTGGGATGCCTTAAAATCATATTTATATGGACAAAGTATCAGATGGTATAATAATAAAAGGAAATCTTGGGATAAGGAATTGTTAGATATTCAAAGTAAATTAGAATCTCATAAACATAATAATAAAGAAAATATTATGGACAATAAAGTTATTGAAGAAATAAACAAACTAAATGAGAAATACAAAGAAATTTTAACTCATAAAGTTAAAATAACTTTAGAGAAATACAAGTTTTTGTCTTATTCAATAAGCCCCAAATACTTACATAGACTTAAAAATAAAACAAAAAGGTTGAATAAACAAAACCATATCAAAGAAATCTTTTCTCTAAGGAAAAAGAAGAATGTTTCTAGTATACCAGAAATACTAGATGAATTTAGAACCATAATAACATTAACATGGAACCTAAAGATAAAATAAAGGAGTTTATAACCACAAACATGAATAAAAAGCTTAATAAACAACAGATTAAACTATTGGACAAAAGTATTTCATATACAGAGGTTATTACACAAATAAATAAGCTTAAATCAAACAAAGCACCGGGTAATGATGGTATTATACCAGAGATATATAAAATCCTTTCTAAAAGTACATATTCATTAATACATAAGGTTTTTATTTTGGCTCAAACTGAGTTAATAACCCCCCCCATCTTGGCAATATACATTTATTTCACCAATTTTAAAACCTAATAAAGATCCAGCTAGATGTTCTTCATATCGGCCCATCTCATTACTTAATGTTGATTATAAAATGTTTATGAGTATCTTTGCTGATAGATTGAAGACAATCATTCCCGGCATTATAGATATAGATCAGACAGGCTTCATTGTAAATAGAAATACTTTTGATAATATAAGAAGAACTTTAACATTAATAGATTTTGCAAATAGGAAAAGAAAGATTTAACACTTATTAGTCTTGATATAAGTTCAGCATTTGATTCAGTAAGTTGGGACTATCTGTTTACCTTAATGAAGTGCACAAACTTCTCAGATGCATTTGTAAATCTAATTGAGCATTTATACAAAGGAACGTTGGCTTATATTAAGGTAGGAACATATGTTTCACAAAAAATACCCATTCTTAAAGGTACAAAACAAGGATGTCCACTTTCTTCACTATTATTCACTTTAGTAATGGAGCCTTGGGCTAATTTGATCAGAAACAGTACTGACATAGAGGGTTTTGAAATAGATGAAAATACAACATCCAAAATTCAACTTTTGCAGATGATGTTCTAATTACATCAGCAGGATCTAATTCTTCTATGCAGTCTCTATTTGATAACATGATGAATTTTAAAAGTATTTCTGGTTTAATATTCAATGAAGAAAAACTAAAATACTACCTATATATACACGAAAAATATTCTCATTAGTGATTTTACTAAATATGTACCCAATTCAGGTCAGATAACTTATTTAGGTATAATACTATCTAAAGATATTAAATCTATTATATATAATAATTATAATACCTGTTTTCTTAATATACAAAATCTTTTTAATACCTGGAATAATATGTTTTTACTATGGAGGAGAGACTTACAATTATTAAAATGATAATATTCCCCAAGATTTTATACTTAATACAATCAATAATACTTCCACCTACAAAAATAATTATCAAGAAACTGAATACACTAATGTTAAATTTCCTATGGGCACCTAATAGACCTAGGATTGCATTAAAGAAACATACTAATAGCTGGTCTCAAGGGGTATTTCTTTTCCAGACTTTAATTTATATACTATCTCTTCTATTGTAAAAGTTATTACTTTATTAATAGATCAGTCATATGTCAAAATGGAAAGATTATTGGGAGCTAATCAGTATGCACTTCATGAAAATCTCCTTAACACATAAAAATATGATTGTAAATAACTCCATGTTATGGTTACTAAAGGAATTTTGTACTTCACCTATTACACCTAAACATATGGTTTGTTACCCATTAAATATTATTATTAGTTATCGAAACTTTATATTCATGCACCCTAAGTATAGGGAATGGAATTTTATTGTATTCCCTATAATGTATACTTTGTCATCTACTTCTGAAGGAACTCATTTAGCTATAGATAATGATCTAAAGTACTGATATCAGTTGATATCTGATAATAAAGTTAAAAATCTAGATTTCTTAAAACAAGAATTTGATCTAAGAGAAACTTGCTGGTTAGAGGTTCAGACCTTTAGACAACATCTCATTAATAAAATAGATCTAATGTCTATAACAGTTAAAGAATCTATTCCAACATTGATTGATACTTGATATTAAATTTACAACATAAAGTTTCTGATAAAGGTAAACTTTCATACATACATAAAATTATCAGACAAGAAACTTTTTACAGTGCAGATTCATACTGGAATTATTTCACTTCTATTAATGGGGACCCACCAAATCAACAAGATAAACAATATATATTGGAATCTGCTTATAGAACTACATCTTCCATTGTCTGGAGACTTTATACATGGAAATTTTTACATAGATCTTTTTATACACCTTTGATGATGAATAAAATAAATAATAAAGATAATTTATGTAAGAGATGTAATGTAGAAATGAATGCTGACTGGGCTCATATGTTTTATGACTGTATAAAATTGAAAGAATACTGGAAGTCAATTAATGAATTTTTGCAGGCTCTTTTACAGATAATTTCATTATTTCTAAATCTCTTATATTATTCAACACACCTGTACCTCAAAGTGTTAAAAGGTTAAGCTTCCCTTGTTATGGTCTATTCTAGCAGTGACTAGGAAAATAATAACTAGAAATTGGATTTCAGATACACCTCCTTCGCTCAATTAAAAAATGTTATGAATATAGTGTGCCATATGGAAATAAACACAATTAGGACAAGAACAAATAGAAAAACATCTTATTATATTGTATGGGATAATTTACAAAATTTGTTAAAAACATTTTAATTTCAATAGCATGGTATTTTAGTTTAATTAATTGATCTGATTGTAGTGGATGTCTTTGTAAATACTTTAGTTGTTTTGTTG
>NC_056725.1:904306207-904413707 GCF_019279795.1 Protopterus annectens | reverse complement strand
AAAGGTAAACACCTAAAAAAGTGCCTAAACAACGCTACACATATACCATGCATTCCAATCCCACCCCATATACAAATCTGACTGCAGCATAGTCACTGTCACAATTCACAATACATATAATATACATAACGCAAAAAACAAACAATTAAATTATAAAATCATATTAAAAAACATATTAAAAAATGTATGAATAATGTTGACATCCATTGTATCATGTTATCCAAACCATCAGCTGTTCAATCAAAAACTATTTCATCAGTGTTCTATACACAACAAATCACATTCAAGATTATCTAATTTGTATACAGTTGACATGAACTTGGTGTTACTTACAGCGTCTTGCCCTGAGCGCTGGTTTGATGGAGGATCTCTCATTAAGGCCACTGCCTTTGTCTGCCCTGAATCTTATCATCCAATCAACTTCTCTCCTCTCGGTCGTATTGCGGATATTACCCTCTCTAACTAATGGAATTATATGGTCAATAACCATAAAAGTAAATAAACTGCGGATGCATACTTGTCCTAGTAATTGTCTGAAGACGTCATCCACAAAACGTCTATAGAAATGTACATGTGAAATATGTAATGCACATTGGAATAACACATCTTCCTCCCACATAGCCAAAAACATGTTGGCGTAGCTATTGGCACAAGAAGTGCCCATAGCCAAGCCATCATGTTGTATGTATAGATTATCCTGATAGACAAAAACAAATCTACTCTGTAGATACTGTACAACAATTGCAAGTGAAGATAACCCCCTCATGTTTTATGAAATGGAGGGGGGAGCAGAGTCAGACAATTACTCTGTAGATACTATACAACAATTGCAAGTGGCGATACAGAATATAGAGACTGATATGTTGAAGTTAAAGTGTCTTACCACTCAAAGGCAACACTTTGAGGTTTGTTTGAAAAGAAACATAGTGCCTAGAGGCTTAAGAATACTTAAAATGCCGACAGTTACCACAGCCTTTGTAGCTATATAGACGTGATTAATAATTTTACTCCTTATTTGAAATTTACGTTTGAATATTCAGTGGATCGCATAGGACAAGTATGCATCCGCAGTTTATTTTTAATAATATAATGAAAGGACAGAGTATGAGGATATCGAGACTTAATGCAACACAGGAAGGATTCCAACAGGAAATTGATAGTTTCAAATTTAGACTCACACAGAGGGGTTATAGTCAAGAAGAGATACAACATAATTTGGATGGCATACATGACTTAAGGCTTAATAGAGCTGCCCCGTATTATTCTAAACAAATTAATGAAAGAGTGACCATCGATGCCAATGTCAGGCAAACTAGATTTCCGATGTATTACACTAGTGATAGGAAAAATACTATAGATATAATCAATAAACAATGGCGGATTCTGACCAGTAATGAAGATATAGCACATATAGTAGGAACAAAGCCAACTCTACAATATAAAAACAGATGTAATCTAAAAAGATTACTCTGTTATCGAAATGACAGACATACTAGTGATACTTGGATGGGAACTAATCAATGTGGTAAGTGCAATTATTGTAGGTACGTAAATAATGGGAATATATTCACGCACCCAGATACCCAACAAGTTTTTTCTTTCAAGGTTAATGCCACTTGCAACACTGATAATGTAGTTTACCTGGCTAGCTGCGGAATATGCCAGGCGTTTTACGTTGGCAAGACCAACAGGACACTTAGGACTAGGATCAGAGAACATCTATATGCCATCAGGATCCAATATATAAATAATGCCTTAGCTAAGCATGTTCAGAAGTATGGCCAACAGCATAAATTTACTTTTATGGTTATTGACCATATAATTCCATTAGTTAGAGAGGGTAATATCCGCAATACGACCGAGAGGAGAGAAGTTGATTGGATGATAAGATTCTTATATATGAATTGGTTTACAGCACTTTGCACATTCAGTGGTTGCTAAGCATTTAATCATGATTTGTTCTTGACCAATAGGGTTTTGATAGTGACTGTTTAAATCCTGCATATTTTGTTGTGTATGTACGTCTGAGGAAGCCTTTGGGTGAAAGCGCTAATGTTTTTCAATAAATCAGAACTGATTTGTATATACTTTTTGCAGTGTTTTATTACGTGGAAGTGGAGCTGAGTTGTGCCATTATAGGAGATAAAACAGTGGCGTTTTTTCATGGACTTTAATTCCTTCTGCCAGTGACCCTGCATTCCTTGGTGTGTTTGGTTACTTTTATGGTTATTGACCATATAATTCCATTAGTTAGAGAGGGTAATATCCGCAATACGACCGAGAGGAGAGAAGTTGATTGGATAATAAGATTCAGGGCAGACAAAGGCAGTAGCCTTAATGAGAGAGTCTCCATCAAACCAGCGCTCAGGGCAAGACGCTGTAAGTAACACCAAGTTCATGTCAACTGTATACAAATTAGATAATCTTGAATGTGATTTGTTGTGTATAGAACACTGATGAAATAGTTTTTGATTGAACAGCTGATGGTTTGGATAACATGACTTGAATGTGATTTGTTGTGTATAGAACACTGATGAAATAGTTTTTGATTGAACAGCTGATGGTTTGGATAACATGATACAATGGATGTCAACGTTATTCATACATTTTTTTAATATGTTTTTTAATATGATTTTATAATTTGTTTGTTTTTTGCATTGTGTATATTATATGTATTGTGAATTGTGACAGTGACTATGCTGCAGTCAGATTTGTATATGGGGTGGGATTGGAATGCATGGTATATGTGTAGCGTTGTTTAGGCACTTTTTTAGGTGTTTACCTTTTATGGGTTTCATTGTTATGACGAACAGTTTATAGTAACCATGTATAGGTTGTTGTCTGTGTGCATCGATGTGGATGCCAACTCAGAGTTTGGGATATACTTATATATTTATCGCTTTATGTGGGAGTGTAAGTGTGTGCATACTTCTATATACAGTTTGATTTTGGTCCTTTGTATATTGCGAGGGCAGTAATGGATATCGTGCCCATTATATGTGCTGACATTATTCAACAGTGAGAGCTTGGTAGAATAGATTCTATGATGGTTTAGTATGAAAATGTTTGGATGCACGGTGTGTGTCGTCTAGGGAGACCGCATATAATGTTATGTGCATCATCTTTTGTTAATGCTTTCTTTCATTATATTCATAATATAAGGTAAGGCTCTCTGTTATGTTTTACCAATTAGATTTTTGATGAAGTGCGTAATACTAATAGGACAAGTTTTTATTCACTTATTATATATATATATATATATATATATATATATATATATATATACTGCATTAATAGGAGTAAGTAAATAGTTGCAATAATTAATTTGATGCCAACTAGAGGTGTTTAAAAATATCAATTTTAAAAATATTTATTCACAAAATTATTTATTTTTCGATAAAGTTTGTTTGATCAATTAGCATAATTTATCATCCACAGTGGGATTAGTACATATTTATTTATTTATTTGTTTAATGAAATGTGAATGTTTGATGTATTTACAGTATACAATTGTACATCAAGTTTGACTTTGATATATATATATACATGTACATAATATTCAGTGGATCATTAACCACGTACATTTGCTTAGGTACTATATATAAAAAGTGTTGTTATATACAGCATGATGTAGACGTGGATGGATAACCATGGTTGTTAATTGATTAGTTCTAATTTGTTATATTTCCCCTTACTAGTATAGAGTATTTTAGAGAATTACATACGCTGTTACAAGCTATACTATTTGGTGGAGCAAGGTGTGATTTTTATGGCAACGCATTTTCCGTTGGTCTTGCAACTTGAAATTCCTATTGGATTTTATCATAGTTATTCCTGTAAAGTCTAAGTTATACATCACGGACTGCAACAGTTTTGTTTTGTCTCTGTTGTTTATTTTTGTCAAGTGTACTCTGAAATGAAATATTGAAGGTTTCATGTTATTTGTTTAGCTTTTGTAAAGTTTTTTATTGATGGTAGAAATACACTAGACGAATGTTCAACATGATAATGAGATGTATTTTTATCAAGCATGTGATCTATATAAATGTGATTAGATGGATTTTGAAAGTCAACAGTCTGATGAAGCCATAGTGAAAGCGCTTACCGATTTGTTACTAATAAACAGATTATTTCCTTTTAAGAGTTACGGAGTTACTATATGTTTAAGTCGACATTTTATGTATGAGTTGTATATACGCCTTGGTCATCTCCTAGCCGCAACTATTGGATTACAATATCTGATAGAAAAAAAGAGAATGGGGGTGCCATTTTTCAAGCATTTTGGGCATCAGGTGTATTCCTAATTTGGCTCTAGTGAACATAGAACTCAACAGGAAGAAGGCTGGTTATAGTGACTGGACATTATGCTAACAGGTTACAGACTTGGGCGTTATGCTAACATGTTACATTGTAACATAGCTGAGCTAAAAGGATTCAATTTTAATCAATGGAGGGCAATACAGTGACAAATTGCTTAAAGTCATTTGCATATTTTAGAAAATTTCTGTTGAAATGCTATCAACACTTTTCTTAACCTCTCTTCCTGGAATTTGTTTTTATACCTCTGGTTATGTTCCAGTACACCCTATCAACTCCACCTATGTACCTCCACCTATGTACCTCAGTAACTCCTTATGTGACAGTCCCAGATATGTACTTTCAAATTACCAGCCCCCAACTTCTCAGAGAGGTGACCTTTCATGAACCAGAGAGTGATCACTCTATGGGGAGCCATAGCCCAGAGCTGGGGGCCATCATCTTGTAACAATGATTGATTTTAAGTCCTACTCAGAGGACTGACATGGAGCGATGTTGAAATACCTATCAATCTCCAGCTGAACTGCTTGGCTGCAAGACCTCTGGTGTCTACCAGCAGTTACACAGACAGTGGCTTTCTTTGAACCATCTCCTTGGGGGTAGGACAACTAACAGTTGGCCACTTTATCCTATCCACTAACCTGCCCTACCTATGACCTGAACCTTTCCTGAAGTTGGGCCTGTGGCTGCACAGATGGATGGAATCCCCCTATGCTATCGAGCTGCCTGAAATAATGTACAAGGCTGCATCCTTTTGATGGTCTCCTTGACAATAATTTGACTCTTTAGTGATTGACTGTCAAAACTGTGATTAGAAAGGCGCAAACTCACTGGAATTTGAACAACATTTGAAGTAAAATACTAAGGAAATAAGAATTTTTGCAGCAGAGCAAAATGGTTATACCCCCACAGCCCTGTTACTAAAATATACCATCTCTGAGATCATATCTTGGAGAAAGGAGAAATCCGTAGAACAACATAACCTTCCTTTTCAAAGCCATCAGTTACACAACTATAATCACTCACATGGTAGGCAAATGATGACATTAATGTGCTGAGCACATACCCTGGTTCTGTTTTAAATGCAACCATGGTTGTAGAAACATTCAATTTCACAAAATCAGCCAAAATAACACTTAAGGAGTTTTCACTGATGGATTTTGATGTGAATTGATAACAGAATTTAGGAGTATGGTAGGGTTGAGATAGACAATGAAAGAAAAAGAATGAAGTAGAGTTCGAAGTAATAATTAAAGAGGTAAACCATGATGTAAAAATTAATTTTATGTGGTAGAAGTTTGCTCATTGTAACAATCATACTATATGACTGGTTAGTCTTTAAAAACAGTGAACAAATTAATTCATCAGGCTGTAGATTGCCTCAGAGTCACAAGGTACATGGTTTGATTCTCACCTTTGAAAGGGAAATTGGCTAGGCTTAAAAAGGCCCGCAAGAGGATCTGGCCTAGTGCTTACCTATGAATATTTACCTCACAGCCATGACAAGCACCAGGAAAAACTCTATACAGGGGCTCAAACAGCATACACATTACAAAAGTAAGAAATGCAAATGGAAATCATTCATTCTTTGGCTGACAACCATTGTATCTCAGATTAATGATTAGACAAGAACTTATATAGCATATGGTATACTGCCCAATAGTACTCTCTTCCATCATACTGCAACAGTCTACCAGTGATGCAAGTCAGTATTCCACACTGAGAAATGCTTGTTCCTTCTTCCACTAACTCAGTGTTAGATGAAACAGTTTCTCTGTTTGCTTATGATAAAAAAAAAAAAAAAATCACATGGTTTTGAAACTGAACACGTTTTTTTTTTTTAATTTCTGCAGCATATTCAGGATTTGTATTCTCCAAGCAGCCAGTATGTCTACTGCCTGTATTGTGTGCCACTACTTCAGTTTGCTGGTATGCAGTATCACTTCCATGCTGGGCATTTGCAGTGTATAGGCTGGCAGTTTCATGGATATTATTCCCTCTGCCTTCCAGATACAATTTGAGGATATCTCAGTCATGAGACATACATGCATACAGCTCATAAGCAGCATCATCAGTATATTTCGATGACCCACAGATCAAAAGTTATGATGTACAGTGCATTCCATGCCTTTCATTAGTGCACTACCTGATAAGGACAAGAATCAGTAAAACGAAGCAGGAGGCAGCCACATCCAGATACAGTGCACTTCATAAAAGGGTAGTCATCCACTGAATGATAAGGGAAAAACAATACTGTAGACACACAAAACATATGCCTGTACAACAAGTAGTGTTAGAAATTCTTTATATGAGAAAAACACATTTGTAAAGGAAAATACACAGCATGGGCTGACCTTACACTATACGATAAGTATGACTAGATTCACATGCAGCTGGAAATTACTTGTGGTAAACATTAAGACAAGAACACTGAGTGATAGTGAATGAACCAAAACACAGACACGGGGATACACACACACACACACACACACACACACACACACACACACACACACACACACACACACACACACTCCCCTCACACCCCCACACATCCACAGTTTCTCTTACACATGCACGTGTGCATACTCAGTCACATGCATGCACTTGCACAAATGCAGCACACACATGCACACACATGCACTTACACATACAAAACCATCCATGAACATACAGTCATCAGCACACACTCATACACTCCCCCCACACTCATATGGATCTACAGCTTCTCTTACACAATCACACACACACATATATGCATGTGCTTGCACACATGCATCTCACACACACACACACACACACACACACACACACACACACACGCACATGCACGCATGCACGCACTCACGCACACACACACAGACACACACACACACACACAGTCACAATTGTCTGGTTTCTTGGCTAAGATGCCTTTTCTGTAGTTTTTTTTTTTTTTTTTTTTGCTTGGAACTATAATTTCATATCCCATCTTACAGTCATGCCAATGGACAAATTAGTGAGCATGCTTGCAGGTGTACATATGTCTGACAGAATTATTTTATCATGCTGGCTGATTTATCCTGCATGTTCAGGTAATAGTTCATAGAAACATAGTATACACTGTGGCAGTGCCAATTGTGATATAGCTAATAAATGGAGACTTCATGGACAACAACTTGGGTGATGGCCCCCTGTACCTGTACTGTACTATAATGGGGTACAAGGTGTGAGGAACTACTGTAAATAGTATCACTCTGAATGGTGTTGGTGGTGTTATTTATGCGGCATTACTTATCAGAATATATTTTGGGCATAAGCAAGTGGCCTGGAGAACAAATTCATATTTGTACTAGATGACAGCTAACCTATTGCCTGTGAATCACATACTATATTTTACCTTTTTTTCCATTGGCTCTAGACTTGTACATAAATTACTATCCTGCCCTAAGTTATTGTAAACTCATTAATCTACTAACATTTTCACACTGCTCAAACATACTGAGGATTACTTTGTAAAGCTGCAAATGTTAGTGTCACATCTATGCAGTACATACCTAATTTTGTACATCTGCCTTCACTTTACTGTACTTTTCACATTTAACTGCTATGCTTCTTCATGGAACTCTGAACAAACAGTAATCAGTCAGCTTTGGTCCAAGGAAAAATATATTAAAATTAATCTTATTAGCTTATGCTTGGATGCATAGAGCTGTTTCAGACAGGGTTTTCTATATGCATTCATGCAGAAATTATTTTATTGATATGTACTTCTTACATAAAAAAACTGACTTGAAACAGCATGTTGGGTTAGAAGGAATTCACCAACTATTCTTGTAGAAAATGTCAGGGAAAAATAAAGTTTACAGCTATCAGCTTTCGAACATATTACAAAACAGCTGGAATAAAATGAGCAGCTACAAATTCTAATATAAATCTTGACATCCAAAACAAACACCTGCTTATAAAACCTGGCTGCCTGTATACATAATCATGTCATATTATTATTATTGAATAGAGTCATGTCTGACGTCTGTAAATGAAAGAGACGGGGCCTTTCTTAGATTGTCAGAAGAATTTACTTTAGGCTAACCTAACTTTAATTGTCTTTAATCCTCAAATATTCATGTAATCAAAAGTGCAGTGAAACAGAAAACTTTTTAGATGCCCTGAGGGATCTGTTGCAGAAGGACTATTGCCTTTCACTTTGTTGACCTAACATTAGTAACAGGTGTGCACAGATGTTTACCTTCACTTTCCATACTGGTACAAATCACTGTAGTATTCATGAAAAATTGACTCATTGTCCATTTAAGGTAGCTAAAAAAGTGAAGGAAAGAGCTACAGCATTTGATATTCTGCCAAAAATATATGTATGATTTTTCTCAAATAATTTTGACATACATTTTATATATAGTTTTAGAAGTTACTGAGTGGCTTCTCCATGCAGCTTAGGTAAATCCCCTAGCAAATCATGATGCATTGACACATGATCAAATATCAAACTTATCAAGGCACTGTTGAACCAAACCAGTCAGGTGTAAAATAATCATAACACACACTCAACTGATTGTACCCATACATGACACATATAGGCTTAAGTAAACATAATGCTCTTCAGACATACCACATTAATGTATAACATCCATATGCAATTAATTCTAACATTAGATAAATCGCAACACTGTCTCAGTACCCAGCATAACATGCAAACACACACACGCACACACACACACACACACACACACACACACACACACACACACACACACACACACACACACACACACACACACACACACACACACACACACACACACACACGCACACACACTCACAGTCAGTGCCTGTATACCCCCATATATTCCTTACTCAGCATTTACTTATATACATATATACTAACTCCATACACACTCACAAAACACACAATAGCTTATACACCTGAAGTCGCCAATTCGGTATGGTGAACCTTTCACTTGAATGAGCTGTACTCAATCGCTGCAGCATTCAATCATTAGACATTATAACCAACAACTACAAAAGCACTCAACCACTTTATCATTTGATTACTTGCCTGGAACCCGATACGTGGTGTAGCATACCACATATTCATTATTTGCTGCATTTTTGTCTGTTCAAGCAATGTTGGCAGTGACTTATATAGTGGGACAGTCTTCATTAACTCAGAGTTGACAGCAGAGTGGGAAACGAATGAAATATGTCACCTTTATTGCAGCAGGATTGAAATGTTCCTTTCTGTATTTGCAGCAAGAATAATGTGTTGCAATGTTAAGAGGCATGTGACAAACTTTATAAATAGCTGCACCATTCTCTCCGTCTAATAACGTATACCAGAGAGGATTATGATAAGCGCTCACCTTACTCTTGTCCATCTAATAACATATACCAGAGAGGATTATGATAAGCGTTCACCTTACTCTTGTTGGGGTCCAATTGACATTACAAGATGCTGGTGACTTTCCAGTGACAACATCCTGAGATTAGATCAGCTGGCTATGAACAAATAGCAGGTTTACTAAGAAATGGATGTCAATGAACTCAAACCAAAAGCAGGAAATAAGAAATATGAGTAGCAATATTGTATACCTTTCCAGAAATAATAAATTATTACCTGAATTTTAAAACTGAACTTTTGAGCACTTAGTTTCAGGAACCAATAATGGTAACCCATTCAGTTGTACTTGATCATTGCAGCATTCAATCATTAGAAATTATTACCAAATGGTACAGCGTATTTTAAACTAACCGTGTATGAGAACCCTCTAAACCTCTCTCTGCAGAAGTGATTTGATTGCTCTGCTTGGAATAGGTCACCTCAGACAACATGGAAATCTCTCAAACGTTTTTAGAAATACTATGTAGATAAGCAGATTCGCATTCTGAATGGGGAATGAATTTTATAACAGTGTGAAAATTGGCTCTAGATGATGCTCACTGTTGATGTGATATTCTGAATCCCAGATGTAAAATGGGAAAAATGGGGTTATGGATGTACGGCTAGCTGGCTGGCTGGATGGATGGATAAAAGTGAAACTATAGTCACTGAGCTCTGCTAACTGCAACAAATCTAAATGTAAATATAATGACTTAATGACATGGGATAAGTACGCTACTGAAGAAAACCTGCAGTGTGTTTCAGCTCATCATTACTTTGAAAAGCTGCAGCTGCTTAGACATAGAAGAAAATGAGGGAAAGCTGTAGGCTGAGAGACTTAAAGCTAGAATGTATTTGACACTAAATGCTAAGCAAAGCAATCTCAAATCACATCTAATTATAAAAAAACAAATTAAGGACTGATTGCAGAAGGACAAAGCAACCTACCAGACACATCATTTGCCTTTATAACTAAACATAAAGCAGAGAAACTCACTAGTTCTTTAGCCATGGAACAATGTGGCCATTGGCATGAAAAAGTGTTGCAAAAATATGTAATATAACTTTTTTTTTTCCACAGGATTTTGAGGTTTAACTGCAGCGCACACCCGCGCAAACGGGGTGCACTACCTAAAACTAAAAACCGAAGCTTATAAGCCCACAATTGTGGGATTTATGTATTACATGGAATGTCAATGGAGGGACTTGCAGACCAAAAACAATATGGCCTCTGTTTAGTGGTTGTCAAGGGGGGGAAGCTCCGTCTAAGACATGTAACTAGTCATTACTAGGCAATCCTATGTAAATGAGGGTTACAATACTGAATCACACTGCCACATAGGTAATGAGCACTTTCTGAGTAGTGTAAGAGTTAGAGAAGGGGGAGGAACAGAGTAAGAGGTAGGTGACATCATGGGGGGGAAGGATAGATACAAATGTTCCAGATTGGAGGGCAATGTAAGGTGAAAGATGACAGACAGACTTCAGGGAGGGAGGTGTGTCCCAACAGAACACTAGGAAAGTCAAGAAATGGAAGGTCTACGCTATCCCTACACTCAAAGTTTCTTGATATACGTGCATGCGCGCGTGTGCGTGCGTGTAAGGCAGGCTCAACATATGGGAGCGTGTTGCAAACCGTTTACAACGGTTTGCGCGGGCGTGCACGTGTGGAAGGCTGTGTGCGCGTTTTAACATGAATCAGCCAAGTTCACACCGTGTAAGGATGTGTGCGTGTAACACCGTGTAAGGACGTGTGCGCGGGTTTAAGTGACTGTGAGCATGTTTAAGCTGGTGTGCACATTGCTCCCCCTCAGGAAACAGAGAGGAAACAGGAAACAACTAAAATACACGGAAACTGCCAGAGGATACTGCTGCAGTTAATTGTTGGAAACAATTGGAAGCAGGCAATTATGCAGGCAGACTAGAAGCCCAACCCAGCACTTAAAACACTGCAAAGAGCAGTGCAGGGTGTTTCTCACAAGAGATACTGCAAGAAAGTAAGCTATCAGAATTGAAAACTGAAAAAGCTGAACTCAGAGCAGAAATGCTAGGGGCTGCCATAGCTGTTATAATCAGGCATAGGCGAATTGCTGAGGGTGGTGACAATGCAGATGCTGACAGACAACCCAGAGTGAGGAGAAGGAGAAGAGTATACAGGCCCATGGTCACCTACCATGGGTTACATGAGCTGGAGATAGTAGAGCACTACAGAGTGGACAGAGACCTTCTGCAGCAGATTGTTGAGCTGTGCAGGCCACATCTCACACACAGAACCAACAGAGGGGAACCCATCCCAGTGGAAACCAAGGTATGTGTTGGCCTAAGAATACTAGCAACAGGTACCTTCCAGAGACCAACTGGTGATATGATGGGGATATCACAGGCATCAGCCTCCAGGGTACTGCACCAGTTCCTGGATGCCATGTCAGCACATGTCGGTGATCATATATATGTCCCTAATGACCGTGAGGTTGTGGCCAGCAATATGCGTCTCTTCCAGCAAATAGCGGGATACCCTGAGGTGCTGGGTGCAATAGACTGCACACATGTATGCATCAAAGCACCAGCTGGTGAGCGGGGTAGAGTCTATATTAACCACAAGGGATACCCCTCCATCAACTGCCAGGTCGTGTGTGATGCCCAGGGCATAATAATGAATTTGTGTGCTGGCTGCCCTGGGAGCTACCACGATTCCCACATCTGGCATCTGATGCAGCTGTACCAATCATTTGCCAGTGGGGACTTCCCACACGGACACCTAGTGGGGGATGCAGGTTATGCACTTGAGCCGTGGCTGATGACACCCATCAGAAATGCACACACACCTGAACAGGAATGCCATAATGAGGCACACACACAAACACGTAATGTCATAGAGCATGTGTTTGGGCTGCTCAAGTCATGGTTCCGGTGTCTGGACACATCTGGTGGAGCCTTGCAGTACACACCAACTACATGTACCCAAATGGTCATGATATGTGCTATGCTACATAATATGATCCTGCAGAAACAGCTGCAGCAGGACCAGCACAGGGTTGGTCCTAACATCCCCCCACCATTGCCAAGGCCACCACAGGCAGAGGGTGACTCGGAGGAGGAACAACCTGACCTTGTCCCAGTAGGCAGAAGGAGGCATGCCCAGTATGCCCTGGCCTTGGCAAAGAGGCAACGCATAGCACATACACTTGGTCAGTAGGAACACTGGGACTGATACCCGCTCTGACTCACTCATATAGTAACAGGGATGCCTAACATGACACAACCTGCTTCCAAACATGTACAGGGAGTGTAGTATGTGCATCCAACAGAGGCAGCCCTGCAGCACCACCTGAGGCATGAATGCCATGTGTTAAGTAATGTAATACCATGTACCATATGCACACCTGAGGACCCGACTAACATCCACCCACACCAATCATAAACCACAAAAAACACAAACCTACCTCATAGGTACCACAAGCTATAGTAACCTAGATGTAATGCTACCCAATGCCAGAAGTATAAATGCATGCAGTGTAAACACACACAGTATAGATAATGTAGATATCAGTGCTGTAATAGAAAACAAGGTCAAAGCCCCCATCAGCACACTGACACTACCAGGTCGCACCTCTGTCCTAATAGCAGGAACTGCCCCAGGCCTACTCTGGCAACGTGAGTGTCAAACGAAATATTACTGTCAACCTGGGTGCCCAGGACCCTGATAACCTCTTCTGTGCTTAGAGGAATGCCACCTAGATGGGAACTAGGGGTAACCCTGTTGTTCCCGAAGGGTATGACTATGCATTGTTTAGCATTTAACATAAGGCCATGGCTCTGGCACCAGTTATCTGTGTCTATGAGACCCTTCTGAAGGATGTCTGTGTCAGATGGGTTTCCAACTATGCTTCCCAGTTTGCAGTCATCTTCAAACTTTGTCAGCCATAATCCTCCTGTGTTTGCTCGTACTTCGGAAAAGTAGATGCTGAACAAATGTGGGCCCAGGACTGAGCCCTGTGGGACACCACTTGTGACAGCTCTGGAGTGTGACATGGCACCAACAACTTTGACCCTGTGTGTTCTGTCACTTAGCCAGTTTGCAACCTATGCTGTGATGTATGGGTTCACAATTAAGCTGGTGATGTTTTCAATGATACCTGAGTGGGGTATTGTGTCGAAAGCCTTTGCCAGGTCACGGTAGGCTGTGTGGACTGCCTTGCCCACGTCAATGGCCTGGGTGACTGTCTTGAAAAAGTCAACCAAGTTTAAAAGTCATGATCTGTCCTTGACAAAGCCAAACTGGATTGGATCCAATGTCTGCAAGTCCCCTATGTCTTCATTTATTATTCCCATTATGATCCTCTCCATAGCTTAGCAGAACAGGCTTGTCAAGCTGATGGGATGGTAGTTTACGGGGTTGGTGGAGGCACCTCCTTTGTGAAGTGGGTCCACCATTGCCGTATGCCACTCCTTGGGCACATATCCTGAGGTGAGGCTAAGATTAAACAGCTGCCCTAACTGCGGGTGTAATTACTCATTGAGTTCATAGAGCACACAACTGGGGACACCATTTGGTCCCATGGATAAAGTGTTTTCCGCCTTGGATAGAGCAGTTCTCACCCCAGCATTGGAGATGTTTGGGGGGCTACAATCCTCTGGTGTAGATACCCCTCCAGTTGGGGAGGGAGAAATCTGCACTGAACCTGTCAGCCAGTATGTTGGCAATGTCTGTAGGTTCAGTGATATTTACATCATTCCGAACTAATTCTGAGCATATCTGAGAGTTCCCTCCCAGGTTTCAAACATAAGTAAAAAAGGCCTCATGATTGTCCCTTGAGTCCTGAGTGGGATTACTCTCAAAACTCGCCTTGGATGATTGTATGGGGGAACCCAGTGTTTTACTCACAATGAGCAGGGGTGTCTTCCCTCCTACGGATTTTGCTCTATCTTGTAGTAGCTCCTTCCTTTTGTTGTAGAGCTTGTTTATGGCTAGGGTCCACCAGACTGGATGCTTGCCTGTGGTACAAAGAGTCTTTGTTTTGTTTGGGATTGCCTGATCCATGCAGTCCTGGAGGTGCTGGTAGAAGGCATTTGTAAGTGATACAGTGGCTTGGGTAATGGTGTCCGCTGGCTTGGGGGCCTTGAAAGAGACCACACCAGTCCTTAGAAATGTGAAGTCGGCATTCGAGAAGGTCTTCACTGTTTGTTTTTCTATCTGGGGTGTGGGTGGGATGTGGACTCCCACTGAGATTAGTCCATGATCTGATCTCACCAATGATGGTTATACTTTTGGTGTTGAACAGTGTGACCCCATGTTCGTGATGATGAGTTCTAGTATGTTGTCTCCACTTGTGGGGATGGTGACCAGTTGTTCCATGACCTTTGAGTGTATGAACTCTTGGAACCTTTGTGTTAGACTGTTGTGGCTTGATTAGTGATCCCAGTCTATATTTGGATAGTTGGAATTACCCAGTAGGATGGTGTTTGGAGATACATTTATCCCATTCAGTGTTTGCAGGACAGCTGTGTGAGGTACCTGAGTTTGAGAGGGTGGCATGTAACATGCTACAAACTGCAGAGCAGTCTTGCCTACGGTTACTGGCACCTGGATGGTCTCCGATGCATCATGTGTTGCCACCAACCTTGAGGTGAGGGTGTCCTTGATGAATATGGACACCCACCCTCCTTTCTTGGTGTTGTCCGGATTCTGGTGCCGGAACGCATGACATGAGGTAACACCCAATAGTGCCGGGGTGCTGTCGGAAGCTATGAACCAGGTGTCAGGCACAGCACAGACATCAATGTGCTGCATACTGAGAAGGGCATCGAGTGTGTGCAGCTTGAGGTTGAGACCTCTGGCATTGAGCAGAATTACCCTTAGTGTCTTTCCTTTACTGTGTTCTAGGGTGGTAGGTGTAGAATCTGAATCTTGCATAAAAAAGGCACAATGGGGGTGGCAAGAGCATCAGCTGAAATCTGGAAGCCCAGGGGTGACAGGTGCAAGCCGTCCCTTGTAAATCAGCGTGGCCTGTCCAGCATGTCATCCCAGGCAGACAGACATTGGACCCCCTTTGAATGACACCATAGTTTAAGCAAATTATTACAGCTGATCATCTTGTCTCTGTTTATGTGGCATCATACTTGGTGAAGGTAGGATACTGCTCAAGGTCAGGGTCATACCTGCCTGGCCTACATAATCAGAGGGATCCCCTATGTCTCTTTCCTTGTAGTCCAGGGAGGTACATCTCAGGTCGTTCACACCAGCATGGATAATGACTGGGTCAGACTTGTACTTGCAGTGGAGTGACCTGAGTGCTTGCATTATGTGGTGGATTCCAGTGCCTGATAGGCAGCTTACTGTGACCTCCTCCGTACTCGATCTGGTGAGCGGGACGTCAGTGTGTCTGACTATGGAGTCACTTATGACAAGTGTGTCTGGCATTGTGTTTGGCCTTAAGGGCTGTGACTGTTTGGCACACCGACTCTGTGGTCAATGTGTTGCATGTGCTGTGCCCTGTGGAGGCAGTTGTGTGAGTGTCTGCTGTGGTGGCCACTGCCGTTTTGGTAGAATTCTGATCAGAGCCTCTGAGTATGTCTTTGTGTGTCTATGTGTATGATTTTAAGTTGTGATAGTGCCATGTGAGACTGGGTTTGTGATGTGTGTGGTTACCTTCACCTTCTCTCTGGTCTTGCTAGTCCTATGTTGAGAGAGCTCAGCCTCCACTTTGGCTATATAGTTGCATCTCTCACATGTATGTGTGTTTTATGGGAGAAGGAGAGGGTTGTCAGTGTACATGAGGCAAGTGTAACATTGCCTCAATATTCCCAGGTTCACCAGCTGAGCAGGAGAGGACACTAGCAACTGATCCCTAGACATGCTAGAAGGAATAGACAAAACAATGTTGGAATACAGGGAGATATCAAGCCCCCAAAACCACATCATAGTGCTTGACTGACAATACCTACACATACACCAGTGTTTCATAGTGTCATAGTTTACTACTAGGCTATCTGCCCTAGTGCATGTATAAGCCTAGCCATAGTGATGTGGCTATTTTCACCCCTTATAGTGGTAATAAGTGTACAGAATAGATTCCGAATATTGTGCCTCTGACTTAGTAGTGACACATTATGACCCCCTGACGTAATTGAATAACATGACTGTGCCTCTGTCTAGTCTGTGCCTCTGTCTCATATGCAGTTGTCCAGATGTCTCCTGAAGAGAGTCAGTGAGGGACTCTGTCAAACATGAACTGGGATACTCTGCTAGAGTGTGAGATGCCTCTGAGTTATGACTCTGTCCCTCCAGCATGTCCTATACATGTATGTGCTGAGGTTCAAATCCTCAGCTCTCATGGCTCTGGTGGATTTGGATTGCTTGCAGTGGAGCATGTCCACCAAATCCTGATTGGACATGGTCTTGTATGTCAGGCATAGGTCACCTGTAAGTATGCGGTATGACACTGAATAAAGCTGGATGTCCTCTATTCTGGAAGCATATGACATGTGTTGAAGAACCCTGATCTTCATGGTAGGTACTTTTGGGGTCTCTCCAGCTGTTGCAAGTGCTGGGTGAGGTACATACCATATGGGGCTTTGTATTCAATCATGGGCCTGATAAGGGAGAAGGATAGTGGAACAATGACCTCCTATGATCTGGATGGAAAACCCTCCATGATAAGGTGGGCAAGATAGAAAGTCTTCCTAACCACTTTGGCAACAGGGGTGTCAAAGAGATGTCACTATCTACATGTGTCCCCAGGTGTCTGATTTGTTTTCTGTGCTCAGTGGGTTGCTGTCTATGTATTGATCTGTGGGTACTTTGTTCCTTCCAAAGGGGATGAATACACATCAGTTGCATTCAGTTTCAGGCCATGCGTCTGGCACCAGCTATCCGCCTTTGTGACGGCATTCTGTAGGATGTGTGTGCCAGCTGATGTATTCACTATGGTGCCTAGGTTGCAGTCATCTGCAAACTTTGTCAGCCACAACCCCCCTATGTTTGCTTTCACATCTGAAAAGTAAATACCAATTAAGAGGGGTCCCAGGACACATCCTTGTGGGACACCACCTGTGACTGGCTTCGAATCTGACAAGGCACCTGTAATGTTGACTTTATGGGTTCTGTTTCTTAGCCATTTTGCAACCTATCCTGTGACATATGCTGTTATATGTCAGCTGTTGAGCTTGGCTATGATGCCTGAGTGGGGTATTGTGTCACAGGCCTTAGCCAAGTGCAGGTAGGCTGTGTGGACTGCGTAGCCCCCGATGGCCCTACTGACAGTTTCATAGTAGTCAACTAGGTGCAAAAGGCAGGATCTGCCCTGTACAAAGCTGAACTGGGTGGGAACAAGGGTCCGTAGGTCAGCAATGTGTCAGTGTAAAAGCTCCATAATGACTCTTCTGATAGCTTTGCAGACAAGGCTGGTTAAGCTTGTGTGGTGGTAGTTGCCATGGTCTGTGGAGGCATCTCCTTTGTGGAGTGGGACCACTGTTGCCATACGCCAGTGTTCAGGTACATATCCTGTAGCAAGACTAAGGTTAAATAGCAGTTGTATATACGGGTCCAGCTCCTTCTGGAGTTCACATAGCATGCAACCGGGGATACCAGCAGGTCCCATTGATGCTGTGTACTTGTCTTTGCTGAGTGCGGCTCTCACATGGACATCCAAGATGACAGTGAGGTTACATACAGCAGTGATAACTATCTTATTTTGGGGGTGAGGGAGGGGGTAAATCGCACTGAAGCTGTCCGCTGGAATGTTGCCAATATCTGTCAGGTCAATGGAATATATGTTGTTGTGTACCAACTCTGAGCATATCTGAGGGTTCCCAACCAGGTGTCTGACATAACTGAAGAAAGCAGTGTGGTTATCTTCATTGTCTTTGGTGATTTATGTCCCCAAGTTGACCTTGCATGTCATAATTATGAGATAATGTAGCTTTCTACTAGTGCTGATCACAGCTGTCTTCCCTTTTGGAGATGTAGCTCTGTCTTGCATTAGTAACCCTCATCTGTCATACAGTTTGTTTATGGCTGGGGTCCACCAGACAGGCCACTTTCCCTTTGTGGAGAGGGTCCTGTTTTTATTTGTGATTGCATGGTCCATGCTTTCTGACATCTAGCTAAGGGGAGGTCATCGTGGTTCTGCAGTTATCTTTCATCAGCATTAGAAATGACCACAACAGCCCCTGTGGGGTGTACCTCATGCAGACACATCCAGCACCTGTAAAGTCCACAACAGTACCTCACCAGGAGTATGAAAGAGCTGGAACACATGTAATGTGTCGCCTGATTAAACAGAGTGCAGCTCCACACACTGCCATGCTGTCCACCCAGATGCAAGCTGTGCCTGATGTAGAAAGCCATGTCCAAGCTGGAATCAATGCAAATGCTGCACCTTGTACAATCTGAATGGCAGGGAGCTATGCACATGAGGGACCTGAACCCCAGCACTGACATACATAGGACGGGCTGTACTGCATTATCCATAACACAGAAGCCACCCCCACGCATGAGTAAACTACCAGTACAGGTTGTCCGTAGAGACACTCGTTGATTCCCCTCAACAGAAATCCTAATGAGTGGATGGGAGATGGGAGGTTTACCCTGGGTATCAATGTTATGTCACAGGTAGACAGATGCACAGTATACTAAACAAGACATATGTCATGGCAAACTACACTTACAATGTGTTGACGGACAAACACACTCTCCAACTAGCATTAGAAATGGCCTAGGGCACATCGGTAGTGTTTGCCAATGTACACCCATGTTGTGGAATACACTACTGATGTTGGATGAGGATGTTGTAAGTAGTCCACATCTGAACATAATGCAACAGGGTCAGATAGGTTCATAGGTACATAGGTTTATACTAGGCTATCTTCCCAAAGGCAGGTATAAGCCTAGCACAGAGTTTGTTGGCTTACACCACCCCTTACATGGAAACAGTACTGTGCCCATTATTTTGTCATGCCTCTCTCCAGCAGTGACACAGTGACGATCCCCGGGTTAAACGTATGACCTTCCATCCACAGGTCAAGATACCTCTTGAACACAGCCAGCAAGGTGCACTGCCTCACATGGACCGGGATTGTATTCCACAGCATAGGGAGTCTCCGGGTGATAACTCCATCCCTCCAACATGTCCAACGTACATCCCTGCTAAGGTGTAAGTCACTTGCACTAGTGGTTCAGGTGGATCTGCCGATTCTGAGGTGGAGCATGTCCATTAATCCCTGTTTGGACATGGCCTTGCATGTCAGGCACATGTCACCTCTAAGCAGACGGTATGTGAGTGAATAGAGTGGGAGTGTCTTCAATCTGGCAGCATATGACAGCTGTTGGGGTTCCTTGATCCTTTAGGTGGGGGACATTCAGGGTGTCTCCAATTACTGCAGATGTTGGGTGAGATACATCCAGAATAGGGCATTCTACTCGATCACCGGTTTGATAAGTGAAGAGTACAGGGGAACAATGACCCACTAGATCTGGATGTGAATCCCATCCTGATCAGGTGGGCAATGTAGAAGGTCTCTCTAGCCACTTTAGCAATGTGAGTGTCAGAACGGCGACTGTCAACCTGGGTCCCCAGGTCCATGATAACCTCCTCTGTGCTTAGAGGATTGCCACCTATATGGTAGCTTGGGGTTACCTTGCCTTTCCTGAAGGATATGTCTACACATGTTGTGCACTGTGACTTCAGGCCATGGCTCTGGCACCAGCTATCAGTTACCGTGAGTCCCTTCTGAAGGATATCCGTGTCTGATGCACTATCCAGTATGGCGCCCAGTGTGCAGTCATCTGCAAACATTGTCAGCCAAAGTCCTCCCATGTTGGCCTGTACTTCTGGGAAGTACATGACAAACAATAGGGGGCCAAGGACTGAGCCCTGTGTGACACCACCTGTGACCAGCCTGGAGTCTAACATAGTGCCAGCAACTCTAACCCTGTGGGTCCCGTCCTTAAGCCGGTTTGCAACCCATCTTGTGACATATGGGTTTACATTTCAGTTGTTAGGGTTTTCCACAATACCTGAGTGGGATATTGTGTTGAAAGTGTTTGCAAGGCCAAGGTAGGCTGTATGGACTGCCTTTCCCCAACAATGGCCTAAGTGACCGTTTTGAAGATGTCAACCCAGTACAAAAGGCATGATCTGCCCTTGACCAAGCCAAAATGGGATGGGTACAATGTCTGCATGTCCCTATATCTTTGTTTATGAGCTCAATTATGATCCTCTCCATAGCTTTGCAGACTAGACTTGTTAAGCTTATGGGGCAGTAATTACCATGGTCTGTAGAGGCACCACCTTTGTGCAGATGTGCACAACTGGACCCTAACCAGGCTGTTGTGCACACTATGGAAATGTAAAGCAGTGATAGGACTAAAGCCCAGGATACTGACCACCACAGTGAAAGTACTGAACCACTACACTATACAGTACTACAGTGTTAGGTCAGTATGAACGGATGTTGACAATTGTGTGCAAAGTATCCCATGCAAAACCTGCAGGCACAGTATACTCCCTGTTGTGTTCACAAAAAGCATTTGGACAGTAACTACACAACATGGCACAGAACACACAACCATAAACTGGAGGTATTTGTTGAAGGTCACACTCATCCACAAATGTAATGGGCTGCAGAGTTCAACATATGGAAAGCCCACACTGGGCATGCTCACACACTTAGATAAATGAGACATCTTTCACACAACATGCCATGGGAAGGCTGAACTGGGCATGCTCACACACTTGGTCCAAATGTTACTCCTAGCAACTGTGAAAACACACCAGAGGATGCTCATTCCCCTTTCTAGACACTGATCATGTAAGCACCCTATAAGTATATCAGGAGAAAAGGAATTTCTCAGTAATCTGAATAGCGTGCTCTGCTAATGCGTCCGTCTCTAGTGTCATAACATAGTTAGGTAGGGGTTTGAATCCGGCAAGTGTGTGTGAAGGGGGATAAGTATAAGTGTGTATGAAAAGAACATCCCTTTTGGCAACTGGGAAAACACACCACAGGATGCTCATTCCACTTTCTAAACTCTGATGATGTCAGCACCCTATAAGTATATCATGTGAAAGGAAATCTCCTAGTAATGCGAATAGCGTGCTGTGCTAATGCATCTGTCTCTAGTGTCATAACATAGTTAGGTAGGGGTTTGAATCCAGCAAGTGTGTGTGAAGGGGGGGGTGAGTATGTATGACTAAAATATCCCTTTAGACAACTGGGAAAACACACTACAGGAAGCACATACCCCTTTCTAAACTCTGATGATGTCAGCACCCTATAGTATACCATGTGAAAAGAAGTATCCCAGTAATGCGAATATAGTGTGCTGCGCATCCGTGTCTCTAGTCTCTGTATAGTTAATAGTTAGTTTGAATCCAGCAAGTGTGTAGTGGTGTGGGTGGTGGTATGTAAGTGTAAATGAAAAGGCCAGAGCAATCCCAAGGAAAACACACCACAAAACACACACTACAGGAAGCACATACCCCTTTCTAAACGACATCACAATTATGTATGGCTTTTGATTACAGACATGCCACATGTGTTTTGCCCACACAGAATGCCCATGTGTGCGGGTTGTCCCTCACAATAATGCATGACATTGATTAAACCAGTTATGGCAATGCACACATGATGTATGTGTGCCAAATACACATATGTACCTGTGACCTTCAATAGTTACCATGTGTGATGCCTGCCACATGTGAATACATGGTATTTGCACAGGGTAACATTATGACTGTTGTCTTCTGTGCAGGTGCTGCATGTGGGATGTGTATATACAGTGTGAGATGTAGATGCTATCAGCCTAGTAGTGAGGGATACACACCTGGTCTGGGGCATATAGTCTACATGTTGTTGATGTACAGGTGCTGCATGTTTCCACCTGTTGTGGGAGTGGTAAGACGTTATTCCATAGTAATGCAGTGACTGCATGCTAAGAACCGTTCAGCTAGGGTGTTGTAGCTACACTAATTCATTAGCATTCAGTAATATGTCAGAATCCCTGGTGAGGGTCTGATGCCAACCAAGGTCAGGGGTCTACCAACCTGTGTCACTTGCTCAGTGATCCCTTCCATGTTCCCTATCTTATATCCCAGTGAGGGACATCCCACATCAGCTGTGGTGGCATGGACAATGACTGAGTCATATGTGTCCATGCATCTGACTGACCTGTATGTTTGTGTTATGTGGTGGACCACAGTGCCCCATGAGCATATCACTGTGACCTACACATTGTCCAGCCTGGTGAGCATGTTCTCACTGTACTGGACAATAACAGTACCTAACACAACTGCGGCAGTAGTGTTGTATAGCTGTACAGACTGTGCTTGTTTGACACACAGGATTTGTGTGCTATGTGTTATGTGTGCTGTGTGCAGGCCTAATGTATGCCTGTGTGCCAGCTGCAGAGATGTCAGCCAGTCATGCAGGATGCTATCCTTAGGCTCCACAACTGACCCGGTGTGTTTCCATGCTTGTATTGCTGTCCGTGTAGGTCCACATCAGATTGGTATTGCTGTCAATGTAGTATTTCATGCCACCAGACAGGTTATGCCAGTACTGGGTTCAGAGTGCTTAGTCCACAGTTTGGCCATGTGTTTCCATCTCATACATGTGTCGTGCATGCATGGGTAGGGGATAGGGTTGACTGTGTACATGTGGCAGCTGTGACATTACTACATGACACACATATCCCACAACTGTACCATAGAGGTGACTGACAACTGACCTTTGCACATGCTACCATAGTATTGAGATTGCATTGGTGATTAACAGCACATAGGGCCAATGGTGAACAAGATACATAGGTCCATAGGTTCATACAGGGATGTCTGCCCAGGGCATGTATCCACCTAGCCAGAATGTGTGTGGCTTTCAACATGCATTGTAAATCTGTCTTGCTATGCCCTTTTCCAAGGTTAGTATACTGTGCCTCTGTCTCACAGTGACACATAAGTGATACCCGGGTAACCCTACAATGTCACAGCCAGTCATTAATATCACTCTTGAAGATAGTCACTGAGTCACTCTGCCTAACCTCTATTGGGATAATATTCAGGAATGAAGGGAGCCTCTGAGTTGTGAATGTGCCCCTCCAGCATGTCCTATGTATATCACTCCTGAGGTTCAAGTCTTTCCAGCGTGTATCCTGATGGGATCTGGATATTCTTAGGTGCAGCATGGCCATTAAGTGAGGGTTTGACATGGCTTTATATGTCAGGCACAGATTGCCTATGGAGAGGCAGTATGCCACTGAGTAGAGCTGCTGTTTCTTTAACCAGTCAGTATGTGGCATCTGTTTGAGGCCTTTGATCCTCCTGTCAAGGTACGTATGTGGTATCTGCAGTTGCTGCAGGTGTCTGGTAAGGTGCATGTCTACAGGTTCATCATAGTCAATTATGGGCATGATGAGGGATGAGTAAAGGGGCACAATGTCCTCCCCTGATCTACATGTGGATCCCATCATGATGATGTGGCCCATATAACATGCTTACATAACCACTTTGTCCATGTTGTTGTCAAATGGTAGAATGCTATCAACCTGTGTACCCCAAGGTCCATAATTCCTTCGTCTGCACTTAATGGATTAACACATATGTGGTACTTTGTGGTCACTTTGTGCTTGACAAAGGGGATGACTATACGCTTTCTATCATTCACCTTGAGGCCATGGCTGTGGCACAAGTCATGTGTTTGCAAGAGGCCCTTTTGGAGGATGCGTGTGTTAGCTGGAGAGTTGATTATGGCGTCTGGTTTGCAGTCACCTGTGACTTGCTCAGCCACAGTACTTCCATGTTGGCCTGTACCTATGATAAATATATAATGAACATGACAGCTCTCAGGGCTGAGCCTTGTGGGACACCACTTGTACCAGGTTGGAGGCTGACATGGCTCCAGCAAGTCTAGCCATGTGTGTTCTGCCCTTGAGCCACTGTGCAATAACCATAGTGACATAGGGGTTAATATGTACACTGGTGAGCTTCCCTAGAATGCACAAGTGGGGTATTGTATCAAAGGCTTATGCAAGGTCCAGGTAGGCTGTGTAGACCTCCTTCCCCCTGACAGTGGCCTTGGTGACTGTTCCAAAGAAATCAAACAGGTTTGAGAGGCAGGATTTACCATTAACAAAGCCAAACTGTGTATGGTGACATGTCTGTAGGTACACAATATCTAGATATGTGAGATTCATGATGATCCTTGCCATAGCTTTGCAGACAAAGCTAGTCAGACATATGGGGCGAATAGTGTCCAGGATCCGTGAAGGCACCACCTGAATGTAGAGGGACCACTGTTGCTGTACGCCACTCTCTGGCCACATATCGCGTAGTAAGTCTGGGATTGAACAGTGGTGTTATGTCTGGGTGTAGCTCTTCTTGTGATTCATGTAGGACACAGCCTGGGACACTGTCTGGTCCCATTGATGCAGTGTTTATTGCTTTGGGAAGGGCATCTCTTACCTGAGCATCTGTGATGTCAGGGGGGGCAGCACTCTGCCGCAAGACATATTGCCCTTCCGGTGTGGTGGGGAGAAGGCAGCAGTGAACCTGTCCACTAGGATGATGGCAATGTCTGTGTGTTTTGTATTTTGTGTGACATCTTGGATTACCTCTGAGCATAACTGGGTAGTACCACCCAGGTTCCTAACATAACTACAGACAGCCTTGTGATTATCCTCAGTGGCTTGTGGAATCTTCTCTCAAAGATGGCCTTAGACAATCGTATGGGTACCTGTAGTTGTCTTCCAATACTCATCAGTGGTGCCTTCACATTTTGGGAGGTTGTTGTATCATGTAGTGGCGTCATCCTTCTATTGTATAGTGTGTGTATGGCTGGTGTCCGGCACCCAGGACATCTGCCTTTGGAGAATTGGGTCATGCTTTCATATGTGGTGTCATGATCCATGCATTCCTGAATGTGTCCATAGAATGCCTTTATACAGGTATCTGCAGTCTGGTCCATATTTTCAACAGGCCTGGGGCCTTTGAAGGTTTCCACATCATTTATGAGGGGTGTGAACTTGCTTGACATGAGCTGTTGACAGACGTGCCGCCTCCAGACAGAGCAAGGTGAGGGTCACATTTAGCTACCTGTCGGATGATAGAATGTGCCACATAACACAGGCACACAGGTCACTCCACAGCAAGTACAACTATGAGGCAGTCATTGTCCATGCTGGTGCAAACAACCTGAGATGTACCTCCCTGGACCACATGGAAAGAGACACAGAGGAGCTCTTACAGCACCCTCTCAAACTCAGGACTCCCACACAGCCTTCATGCTGACACAGGAGAGTATAGATTTCTCTGCAAACACCATCATACTGGGTGACATCAGCTACCCAAACATAGACTGTGAACATTACACAAGCCACAATACCCAAGCTCTAGGGTTCCCATAGATCAGACATTCTTTAGCTATGGAACAGGTAACCAACCTTCCCACAAGAGGGGCAGATATACTAGACCTGATCATCACAAACATGAGTACAAAATGCTCACCACTGGGAGTATATCCCTCATTGTTGCAATCAAACCATATACTAATCACACTGGAGTACTGGATCCCCCACATATGCAAACCTCGAACACATCGATGTGTGTGTGGGAAATGCCCGTATTAGCAACTGTGACAGTACAGTACAGGATGCAGATCCCCCTTTTGAAACACTGATGATGTCAGGACTCTATAACTATATTACCTGTATTAAAGTCCTCCAGTACTTCGCATAGCGCGCTCTGCTAATGTGTCTTTCTCCAGTGTCATAACATAGTTAGGTAGGGGTTTGAATCCTGCAAAGGGAATGTATGTGTGTTACTATGAGTGGGGTTTATGTGTGTGTACTATGCTGGGAGGGATAAGTGCCTTTTGCCAACTGGGAGAACACACTACAGGGTGCACATCCCTCCTCCTGCACACAGATGATGTCAGCACCCTCTAAGTACAGCATTAGAAAGGATTTCTCCAACTACTGCAAATAGCACACTCTGCTAATGTGTCTGTTTCTACTGTCATAACACAGTTAGGTATGAGCTTGAATCTTGCAAATGGAAAGTATGTGTTTTACTGTGGGTGGGGTTAGTGTGTGTGCACAATGATGTGGGTGGGATGTGGCTTTTGCCACATGGGGCTATGCACTGGAGGGTGCTCATTACCCTTAACAAGCAGTGATGTTGACAGCACCCTATACAAACAAAACTACAAAAGAGAAGGTGGTGGTACCAATAACACATGTAAGGTAACACTTCTTCAAGTAATGTCCACAAAACGAAGTAGGATAATCAAGCAATTCTTTTATTCTATACAAACAACATGACAACAGACAACTGCCAGTACTCTTTATAGTGTTACATGCTACTGTAACACGCACATGTACCAGAATATACCTAGATAGTGTTTTGAAGCCTGAATGTGGCAAGTGTGTGGATGTGGGATGTGTCTGTGTGTGCATTTCTGTATGGGAAACATGTTTGATGTGGCAATCAGGGTACCACAGTACCTGATGCACATTACATCTTTGAACTGATGAGGTTGCCTGCACCCTGTGAGTACAGGTAGAGAAGAGGAAGTCAGTAGTAAACAACATAGTGCACTTCTCAAATGTGTACCTGTCATGTATCGACAGCTACTCATGTAGGGTAATAAATAATGGGAATGGCAGGTGGGCGTGTGCATGTGTGTGGGTAGCAGGGTGTGTATAAATGCATGTGTGACAGAACAGATACATATAGCTGAATCTACATAACAGCACATGATGCATTCCATGGTCAATGTTAGCATGTGATGGTGTGCAGCTGGTACACTTTGGTAAGTAGTATGGGTGCAGATAACAATTGAGGACATTCATACAGTTACTGCAGCAGGACTGCTGGGATATACACACAATCATACTGGAACAGTGAACAGTTACAAACATGTTACTACTTATACACATCTATGTAGTCACCCTGTGCATCAGCAACGTGTTTACCTTTTCCTGCACCAATGTTGTAGTATGCAGGAGGTGGCACAGTGTCATCATATGCACAGGGTGTGGGTTAGGTATGCCCAAGCCAGCCACTGGTGACACCAATTGACATGTGTGTGTATGTGTGTTTGTGAGGGGCAGCAGTACAGAGTGGACCAGTGTTGGTGCAGTGTGTGTGTGTGTATGTGTTTGCCCTAGGTGTTAGGTTTCTGCATGTGTGTAAGCACGCACACAGTCCCACATAATGGCTGCCATGTACAGGGTTTTGTGGACAGCCACAGACTGCACCTGTCAGGTCATCCAGATCAGTGTCTGTGGGCACGGACACGGTACCTGTGCCTGGCAGGGGTGCTACGGGCCGTATCCAGTACTAACCCAGACTGGGTACTGTCATCAGAAGCAGGGGTGTGTTGACTGGACACAGTTCCCTGTTGGGACTGTCCTGAGCCACGTGCACGTGGTCTCCTGGGGCGTCCTGATGACAGCACAGACCCAGCATTGCTGGGGCTGGTGCTGGCACTTGAGGTGCGTGAGTGGGCCTGTTGTCATCTGCAGCCACTGCCAGCTGGTGCTGTTGCTGGCATACGGCCACGTCAATGTCGCAAACACACACCATCGCCCTGGCCCATGGATATCTGGTTGTGGAGCAGCTGTTCTATGCCCCCACAACGTCTGTCAACGACATCTGTGAAGTTATGGATAGCATTCGCAACGTCACGCATGCCGTCTGTCATGGCTGTGCGACATGCTCTCAGCTCCCTCAGACCCTGTCTGGTGTACCTTTCCATACGTGCCTGTGCCTGCATGACAGTTCAAAACATAGTGGAGGTTGACATACCTCCTTGGGCACGTTGGCCAGAGGCAGTACGGCCACGAATGCCCCCACGAGAACCCATGGGCAACTGTCTGCGTGGTACCATTGGAGGACCCTGCTCAAGGCTGCCTTGTGGGGATGCATGTACCACAGGTACCACATTACCCTGATCTATGCCCACTGCAGACTGTCCATCACCTAGGGACAATGGTAACAAAGGATGTAACGGCAGGATGACTGTGCGCATTGACGGGGTTGACAGCTGTGTACTGTCAATTGGATGACCAATGGTGGACCCAGACACACCTTCCTGCACCATTACAGACATTTCATCATCATCAGTACCTGGGGCACAAGATTCAGGTTCCCTGCTGCAGGTCACCAGAGCAGCACCAGAACCTACGGGAGGAAAACAGGGAACACAGATTACAGTCTCAACACATATTTGACAGAGATGCACTTCAATACTAATGCACACATTCAGAAATGGACACATGCACTCATGGACACTAACACACATGGGCACAGGCACACTAGCACACATGCACACCCCACAGTAAACACACACATCAGTACCATGTTACACTACTCTTAATTTAGTACAACTGGGTATTACAGGTATTATTAACACACTCACCAGCATGTCTACTACAGAGTTACACTACTCTTACTAGTATTATAAATTGTTTTTCAGGTAATGTTAAAAACACTCACCAGCATGTATGGCCTGCCTCGTTGCTAGATGGGAGGGACCTGGAAGTGTGAAGAGAGTAATGTCAGTGGGCACAAGTGTGCCATTTGTTTTGCACATGATACAGTACAGTAGTACAGTAGTTCCCTTATACACATCAGCTGCTCATAATGTCTGTATCACACATGCACAATTACATATCATGATGACATATACATACCACATGCACACCTTATGCGTGCATGAAGTAACAGCGTACAGAACAGTCATATGTACATACCAGGAGTTAACTCTAATCTCACCCTTACCTCTCTTCAAACGACAACTCAAACTGTACTTCCAAAACCACTGGCTTTGTTCTTGTTGGACTCCAGGCTAACGTCCCTCTCCCCAACCTCTCTTTACCTTTAACCCCTCATTGTGCATAGAAACTAGCTTCTACCCTGTTTCTTTCACCTTGATTTCCTTCTATGCTCTGACCTACTTCTCCATCCCTCCCACCTCCTCTTGACTGTCTTCCTTCTTTTCCTCACTTCCCTTCTTGACTCCTGTCTCTTCCCTATTATTTTATCTTTCATACTCCTTCTACTTCTCTACCCTTCTGAGCCCTAAGTATTATCTATATGGCTTTTGCCTTATTGCATAACCGTTATGCTTTAGGTAGAATTGTTTTGAAACCGACAGTACATTGTGTATGACTCTAAACTGTTTGAGTTCCTTAAATGTATGTTGATTTAATTAACAGGCTGGTGTATATTTCTATTATGTTGGCTGTCTGTATTAACAACTTGTCTGTCTGCCTTTATTATGTTATGTGTGGAGCTTTTCTCCCCAGGCCTCTACTGAAAGTGGACATATATCCAGCTAGACTATCTTGGTCAACAAATGTAAAAGTAATAACAATAAATAAATATGGCATCTTACCTGCACGCTCGGTGTCTTGCTGCTGTGTCGATCCAACCTCCATCATGATGCATGACTGTTGCTGTTGTTGTTCTGGGGCTGGATCCACAACACCTAGCAGTAGCCCCTCCTGTCTGGTGAGGGGGGGATGTGTGGCCACCCCCCCACCTGTGGCAACCTGTTGCCTGCGGATATCTGCAGCACGCTGGTGGACATTTCTAATCAAATCACTGCAGTGATGTCTCACCTGCTCATATCATGCATGCCGACATCATTTATCCTGCTAACTAAGTTTTGCCACAGTGCAGACCTCTCCTGCTGATTCTGGGTGGTGCGTGAGAACAGGATGGCATAGTCATGCACCAGGCTCTGGTGAATCACATCATCCTCTGCAGCAGAATATGCTGGGTTCCTTTTTGGAGCCATGTTGATTTGGAAAGGTACACAAACAGGTTATCAGCATAGTATCTCAGCAATACATGGTACACATTCTATACAGGGAGTATTAAATTGTACTTATTACTGCTTGGTTGTAACTTGATTACAGTGTAGCTATCATTCTAAGTCATTTGGACTAAGCACTTGGCCTTCAGACCAGTTGTTTTACATTAGGGAGGTTTGTGGCAAGCACTGTGGTGGCAGGACACATGTCTTTCATCCATTGAAGTTGGGAACTGCTGATTGAGGGCCCAGTGTACAAGTGTATTAGTTCTGGTATAGGCAGTTGGCCTTCAGGCCAGTTATTTAACATTAACAAGGTTTGTGGTCTGCACTCGTGTGTGACAATAGGCTGTACTCTGCCATTCATAGCTGGGGACATCTGGTTTCAGGTTTATAGTGCCTGCATATCTGAGCTGTATCTTACTGACATTGCTACACTTTGTTTGCTGTAGCAAACACTACATCCAGGCCTCATGGATCTACCTTTGTTTATATGCTTGTTATTTGTTAGCTTGTTATTTCACTGGTATGCTACTTCCACATAATACACAGCTTCTCAACACGTCTGTGACTCACTACTGATATCTGCATAGCTTACTACGTACTTCCATGTTACACATGACAGCAAGTGACTGCTTGTCATTGTTGCATTTACTTAATTGTGACACATTGCACTTAGGTTACCTGGCACTTGCTCACTGACGCTTTTATATCAGTCAGCAGTTGTAGGTAATATCAGTACACCCTCACTCCCCACTGGACCTTGTTTTCAATTATTACGGAATTCACAATAGTATTCTAGCATGTCCAGAGGTCAGTTGTCAGTTCCCTCCCCAGTCCAGATGGTGAGTGTGGTACTCCAGAGACAATGTTAGAACAGCTACATGTACACAGACAACCCCCTCCTCCTAACAACAAATTCAAAGTCATGTGAGTGATGCAACCATATACCAAACTGGAGGCTAGGCTCTGTCTACTCAATACCGCCATAACCAGTCAGGTGGCGAGGAAACCACTCACTACACTTCCAGTCTCACATAGACCTACCACGACAGCAGAACTAACACATGATCACACATGAACATACTTGTAGGCTCGGACTACGGGTCTGCCTATGCAGCAGAGACCTCCTAAGCAGACAGTCAGGCAACCACTACCATGGAAACGAACACGTGCAACACATATCACACAAAGCCAATGTGCTGAACACTCACAGCCATTAACAGTAAACAACACACCTCATACACCTGTACTAGGTGCCTCTATCATCAGGCACACTAACATCACGTTCACCAGGCTTAACGAGGTGAGGGTAACGGTGTGCAGCCTGTCGGGCACTATGACCTGCCACATAACACAAACACTCATGTAACCCCAAGGCAAGTACAGGTATGACTCAGTCAATGTCCATGCTGGTGTGAATGACCTGAGACATACCTCCCTGGACTACATGACATGAGACAGTACAGAGCTCTCTGAGCACGTAGCCCAAGACAGTTTGACCCTGACCTTGAGTAGCACCCTACCCTCACCAAGAACAATGCCACATTATCAAGGCACGATGATCCCTTCCATCAATTGACTGACATACTGGTGTCATTCACAGGTGTGCCAATGCCTGCCATCTTGGGGTGGTATGCTTTGCTAGGGACAGCTTGCACCTGTCACCCCTGTCCTATTAGATTTGGCAGAGCCTCTTGCTACACCCATAGTGCCTGTATTAGGCAAGGCTCATAAGGCAAACCCACATCCATTTGTATCACAAAGGATGAGGAAGTAAGAGTGATGCTACTCAACACCAGAAGTCTAGACCTCAGGATGCACGCACTCAAAACCCTACTTAGCATTCTGGACATCGATATCTGTGCAGTAACATAAACCTGTTTCAGGTTTCACAGGAGCACACCAGTACTACCAAGTTATAGCTGTTACCATTCTTGTCGGCCCCAACACTTGAACAAGGGAGGGAGTATCAGTATTCAATGCAGATTCCCACGCCTCCACATTGGTGGCAAAGTACAACATAGATGTTAGGCCATTGGGTACAGAAGGCGTAGTTGGGGACCTGGGGAAGAAACATGGTAGCAGTCTGTCATTTGTCAACCACATGGCCAACATGGATTGAAAGACATGTTATATAGCCCAGCTAATCATGAGGGATTCACATGTATGGCAGGGGAGGTCATTGTGCCTCTTTACTCATCCATCATCAGGCCTATAATTGCGTACAATGCACCTTTTGGGATGTACCTAACCAGACACCTACAGCAACTGGTACAGGACAACAGTACCTCATCAAGAGGATGCAATGGCTCAAACAGATGTCATATGCTGCCCAGGTAAAGGAGATCCAGCTGGACTCAGTGGCATACTGCCTGTTCAAAGGCAATCTGTGCGTGCCATATACAGCCATGTCCTACCCAGCGGTAATGAACATGCTGCACCTCAGGCAATCAGAGTCCCATACAGCCACATGCTCAGGAGACCTGGACCTCAGCACTGACATACATGGACATGCTGGAGGGGCATATTCCTAATCAAGAGGCTCCCTTCACTCTGTAATGAGCTCACACTACAGGTTAGGCAAAGTCCCTCATTGACTCTCTTCCATAGGAATCTGGATGAGTGGATGGAGATCATAGTTGTACCCCAGGTATCACTTCTATGTCACTGTTAGACAGAGACACAGTATACTAATGTCGGACAAGGGCATAGCAGCATAACTTGTAATTGGGTGGCGGAAGACAAACACATTCTACTAGGCTTACCAATGCCCTAGGGCAAATAGCCTAGTATGAGCCTATGAACATGTGTGTACTGCTATAGTACTTCTGCCATATGTTGCATGTGTGTGTGTTGTGGGGGATGCACAGGTAATGGCCAGATATGTCTGCACAGGCGACACATCTGACACACTCTGGGTGTTCATCCCTACATACTGGATGTGTGTTGCCATCCAACCCTGTGATGTGGACACACATTACTCAGCCTGGATATACATATCCGAACAACGCCACAAGCACAGTACACTACCTTGCTATGTATGCATGTAATTACACAGTTATTCACTAGTTATGACAGTGATGCTATCCATGCAGCCCATTGGGCCAGTGGAGGCAACAACACACACCGCCGGCCCCTTTGCATATGCTTACCACAGACATCCCACATACTGCATGTACTGTTCACACACATATCTAACCCAGAACAACTGCACACCACTTATTAATCCTGTCCAGTGGAATACAGATACAGGCATATTGTATAACAATAGTAGGAGGCTACTGCAGCACAGGGCAGATTCACATGACGGCAAGGCATCTGTGGTCAGCAGTGTTAAGATGCTTCACATTCACCAAATGCACAGATATTGGCAACATTGTTGCAGACAGTTTAGGTGCAGGTACCCCCATTCTCCTACACATGTGGTATTAGTTATCCCAGATGACTGTAACCTCCCTATCCTCTCACATGTCCAGGTGAGAGCCACCCTCATCATTGCAGAACACATAGCATGACTGTTACGAAATGGTATCCCTGGATGTGTGCTACATTCACCCCTGGAGGACATAGCACCACATGACAGACTGATATTAATCCCTGGCCATACTATGGGATATGTACCTGAACAGTGCCATACATACACAGTGGTCCCACACCAATGAGGAGTAACCTCTACTGACCCTGGTAACTACTGCATCATATGCACAACTGGCCTTGTGTTCTAAGCTATGGAAGTTTTAAATATGGGCAACATGTACAGCAATATTACATATGTATATATTTCAGGACTATGTACACACAACCTATCTCATGGACATACCTATAGATAGTGAACTATGATACATTTGGAGGTGTCACAGTAAACACAGTATTAACCTGCTACTTTGCATTACCTGTGTTTGTGGCAGCTGTTGCTGTATCAGTGATGCCGCTTGCTGCTTGCAGTTTTCTGCTGCTGCTGCTGGTTTTGCTGCTGTCAGTCTGTTTATTTTCGTATTTCTGTTTCTCTCTCTCTCTCTCTCTCTTTCTCAGGTTTGTGCAATGATTGTATTGCATGTGTGGAGTGTGGGTACTGAATGCTTTTGTAGGTATCTGCATAGGCCCATGTGATGGCCTCTGCACCAATTGTAAGGCAGCATTGGCTAATTGCATACAGCCAGTTGTGTACTGATTGCATGTCTCACTGTGATTTCAGGACAGTGCTATAAAAAGGTATGTGAGATAGGCGTTGCCCTTTCAGATTGTAAGGGCGTGGACCATGCTGGTATGCTGTTGGAAAATGTTCTGTGAGTGTGAAGGTTAGTACATCTCTCATGCTTCATGCTGTGTTGTGAATTCAGGTTGCTGCATTTCTCCCACCTGTTCCCTGTAGTGAGTGTGTATGCATACTGACACCCACAACTATATTTATTATGTATTGCTATATATACATATGTGTACATATACATACTGTCATATATGTACATTAGCTGACAATATTGGGTACAAGCTAACAATTTTCAGGGCTGTTTCTGTTAACACACACTAGTATGGGAATCCAGTAATTGGGACAGTGAAGGTCTGTCTGACATGCTTAGGGTAGTACACATACTATATTGCCTTTATCTTCATTCCTACTATTACATGTTCCACTTATTTAGCACTATATTCCTGTATGAGAGTCATGTCTTGCTGGTAGGTCATACAGACTAGTGTTACAATGGTCTTGTGGTAGGGCCTACTAGTATGCTTGTAGTTTACTTTCAAATTGAGTACAGGGTCTATCAATCAAAGTGCTGGAGGCACCTTCCAGCAGTTAAGGGGTTAGTAGGTCTCACAGGAGTCAGGCTGTGTTGCAGATTCTGGCTGCTGCATTTATCTTCACTGTCTCCTGTAGTGAGTGTGTATGGATACTGACACCTACGACTATATTTCATATGTATTACTATATATTTATATATATGTATGTGTACATTTACATACCTTCTTATGTGTACATTACCTTACATTATTATGTACAAGCGAACAATTAGTAGGGCTGTTTCTGTTAACACTGAACTAGTGTGGGAATCCAGTAATTCGGCCATTAAAACTCTACCTGAAATGCATTGGGTAGTACACCTCCTATATTGCCTTTATATTGATTCCTACTATTACATGTTATATTTATTTTAGCACGATGATTTCATGTGGTAGGCATGGCTTAGTGGTAGGTCATACAGACTAATGTTACCAAGGTCCTGGGTTTGAGAGGGGCAGTGGGTCTTTATTTTTCTTTCCAAACCTTCAAAATGAGTACAGGACCTGTCAATCAAAGTGCTGAAGCCACCTTTAAGCAGTTAAAAGGGTTAGTGGGTCTCAGAGGGGTCAGGCTGTGTTGCAGATTCTGGCTGCTACATTTATCTTCACTGTCTCCTGTAGTGAGTGTGTATGGATACTGACACCTACGGCTATATTTCATATGTATTACTATATATTTATATATATGTATGTGTACATTTACATATCTTCTTATGTGTACATTACCTTACATTATTATGTACAAGCGAACAATTAGTAGGGCTGTTTCTGTTAACACTGAACTAGTGTGGGAATTCAGTAATTTGGCCATTAAAACTCTACCTGAAATGTATTGGGTAGTACACCTCCTATATTGCCTTTATATTGATTCCTACTATTACATGTTATATTTATTTTAGCACTATGCTCTTGTATGGCAGTCATGGCTTAGTGGTAGGTCATACAGACTAATGTTACCAAGGTCTTGGGTTTGAGACTGGCAGTAGGAATTTATTTTTCTTTCCAGACTTTCAAAATGAGTACAGGACCTGTCAATCAAAGTGCCATAAAGGCACTTTTAAGCACTTAAAACCAGGTCTGCACTCGTTTGCGCGGAGCTCACGCATGCGCACTGACGGTGAGCTCCGCTAACACAAGCGCACACCCGCGCTATTTTCTTTGAAAGAAAAGAAAAAGGGGTGACAGGAAAGTGGTGAAAAAGGGGTCACAAAGAGGGTAAGACAGTAGGGAAACAAGTGTGGGATTTGCAGGAGGGATGTAGGTAAGGCCCATAGATGCCCATGTCTTTAGCAGCAACAGCTGTGCATTTCCATGTATTTTGGTGAGACATTTGAAACCTTCCACCCCTGAGAGAGGTGTCAGGACAACATTAATGTTTGTTGTAGAGCCAATTATAATTAACAGTTTCAATGTCAAGCGGACATGTGTGCGACATGGACAGCTATGTATGGGGCATAATTTTTTTGTGGGTACAGAGTGCCCTTTTTTTTTTTTTTCAGGTGAGAGTGGTATGTCAGGTGAAGGAAGTCGGTATAGCTGGGGAGGTAGGTTGGGTAGGTTAACAGACAAGACAGACAAGATGCATACAGGGGGTGTATGACACACATGGGGGTTACACAATTGACAGGGACGGAGGTTGGGATATCCAAGGCTCATGAGCCCACAGATGGTAACAGTGGAACTGATATCCCCACCCATAGGCAGTTGCCACTGTTCCTTCACAGCCCAGGATGGGGCTGTGCTGGGGACTGTGTAGGCGGGCAACGGGCAGGCCCGTTAGCTGTGCCACACGAGCCTCGAGCTGGCGTGGGGCCCAAGAATGGAGTCTTGGATCTCCCTTCGCCCGACAGACCGGACACCTTGGAGGGTGAGTGGACGAACCCCTCCGGCCATGCTTGCAGAGGGGGGACGGGCCCTATCCCCTGCAGCGCTTCCACCAGAAGGTGGCACAGGGCCACCAGAGGAGGGTCCGGCCTGGGCACTAGTGCCAGGTGCAGTCGCCAGCTGAGGTGGGAGAGGTGGGTCCGCTGGGACCTGCCTTCCCAAGCGTTCTAGGTTTGTGAGTAGTTATGTTAGTTTGGGTTAGTGGCATATTATTCCATTCAGATTAGTTGTAACAGCATGCATTGGTATTCCCATTAAACAAACACCCAGATATTAACACCATTGAACAAGGGGCATATCAATATCACATGCATTATTTGAACGGAAATATACAATCAAACAACATGCAGGGTTGATTAATGGCAACAGGCCATCAGATTTGCAGGTATGAACAGGGCACATGCACGAACAGACATGCATATATTTTTGAAACGGACAAATGTCCATGGTTAATGAAATGTTCACATACCAATATTTATTGGGTGTTGTTATATGGAATTATAGGGTTGGGTGGAGATAGAAAGTGATGACACATTCATAAGTTACACATTGATATACATTTGTAATAGGTACACAATGAAGTTGAGGCTGATGTTTCAAAATGATTTTTATTTGACTGTCATGCTACACCTGTTACAAATACATCACTATCCTACTTATTTAAAATTTGATCAGATACATCATCCTGCTACACTTTGATGACAGGACAGGGGACAACTATGGCTGTTTAGTCTGTCAGATAATCATTCATTCTATCTGCAAATTGTTTACTGTTATCACCATATACAGATTTTGGCCTAGACATTCCAGATTCAGACACACTGAGATCAGTTTGGGATGTTAATTTGTACTTCCCACATGCATTTAGTTCTGTGGAAACACACTGGGGCTAATATATTCAGGGCTTATTACTACTTTATTTATTCATACATGACCCTTTCTGTCACTCTCACACATCCTGCAACTTCACAGTTCAGGTTGGTACTTCTAGGCTTTGTTCACATATTAGACCTGTGGTGATTCAAACACTTTCCAACAGCCTCACTTCTGTCATGATTCAGCATTTCAACAGGGGATAAATCACACACGTGACTGCCTCAGATTCTGAAGCTGTACTCTGGAGACTACTGCAGGTTATACTACATTTAATTAATGGTGGGACATCTGTATTACAGCACTATTTATTTCTATAAATTATTTTTCCAGTCACACTTGCATACTGATGAACTTGTTGCAGCCATACCTGCAAACTTTCAATTCTTGCTTGCACATTAGATTAATTTTAATCAATACACTGCAGTGTTCTGATACATGCTACACTATAATATTTATTTACAAGTACTAGATGGGGTTACTAACCTGCATGGTGGCGCAGCCGCGCCAGCCTACGGTCATGCATCTCACGGTTCGCAGAGCGGACACCTGCAGCTGTAATACAAAGGAGGTAATATTGGACTACACATCTCCATGGTATCAGCTAGTTGAAATCCTTACATACATGAATAAAATGTAACTTACTCAGTAGTGGGGCATTGGGCATATCCCGGGCCTCCTGGATCCTTTGGGTCAACTGGTCTTGCTTACGCCGCTTCAGGTCCGCATGGTGGTGACGGACCTGCTCACCAGTGCGTGGAATGCCAGTAGCACTGGTCAGATCACGAGCCAACTGGTCCCATGCCTCCGCCCTGTACGCTCCCCATGAGACCTGGCCCTGCATGAGTTGGGCCTCGTGATGATGGACAAGGAGCCAGACCATGTATCTGGACTCCTCAATGCCCCAACGCTGTGCTCGAAAGCAATGTCCCTCACCTACTCCACTCATTCTGACTGCAGGTCTGTTCTACAATCGGTTCTGGTGTGTATTCCCGCCTATGGGGCTTATATATGCCGCTTTTCGCATTTCTCTGATTGGCCATTTTGGAATTGTATCTACTTCACTGGAAATGCTTTATCATGCTCCATTCTGGATTTTATCCCATATATATACTATTTCTGCATTTCTAGGTATTGCTGTTATGGCTTAGTGGTTTAGTACCTTGACTCTAGTGCATGGTATCCTGGGTTCGAATCTAACCACGGATTTTTAATTTTCCTGACAGAAATGAGTTGAGGACCTGTCAATCAAACATGCCATAAGTACTTTTAAGCACTTAAAAGCAGGTCTGCGCTCGTTTGCGTGGAGCTAACGCATGCGCGCTGCCAGTTAGCTTGTGGGAGCGGCGCGCAAATGGTGTGCGCTAGGATAAACCTTAATTGGCTAGTGACACACATGTTAAGCTAAGCACAGCTAGTTGCAAACAGTTTCAGCCTGTTAAACTGGTGCTTAGCAACGGGCATACCGATTGCAGCTTTTTAAACACTACGCAGCTACGGGCATTGTGTCTCACAGCAGCTTAGCTATCAGTACATTTCTAATTATTTTTATTATTGTGTTACTTCAATATATATGCTCCATTTCATTCCATTTTACAAAGGGTATACTTTTACATTTGGACAATACTGTCAGGGGCTTTTTTAGTGCTTATTTACAAAAAAAAAAAGGTTGTTGGGTGGGCTCGAACCCTGCCTGCCTACTCTTAAGCTGGCAACTCTACCGCTAAGCTATTTCTTTTTGGCTTACTTTGCATATTTAGTTCTCATATCCTTTTCCACTGATTGCTAACTGCAGTTGCGCTAGTAGCACACCAGCGCACACAGTAGCACACATTTACGGGGTTAAAAAAATAAAACAGTTTTTATTTTCATTTTATAGCCTCTGTTCACTTTGTACACTGATGGTCTGTGGGGGAATGTGTTGTGTAGTGTGTTTGTTTACATTTCCATGGCCTCTCTTGTGGCTGTTTACTTTCAGCCATTCTACACTTATGGGGGCGTGTCCATGCAGGGCTTAGCCTAAGGACCGCCCCTACTCTCTTACACGACCGTGTAAGAGTTACAGTGTGATTCAGCATGCCTCATGCACCTCATGCATATGCATGACATGCTGACATCACACCGTTTAACTGCAGCCTCCATGTAAGAGTTATAACTCTTACACGGAGGCTTCCTGAATCTGGCCCCTTGTTTTTAATTTCATTGATCTAACATAAGGATTGTGCCTTATTCTTAATAGCAACACAGATACATCTTTACTTGTTAAAGGACTTATATTAAAATAATTTATAGGATGTCTGGTGTCAAAACTGTTTGACAACTGAAATACTAGCTATGAATAAAAATCATGGACAAAACTTAGAATGGAAGGTGTAATCGGTCCCTTTGCATGGAATAAAGGATATTTAGGTATGTTGGAATACTTATTTTTGACAGTTATGCAAAAGCACTTGAGCTAAATCTTAAGTGTTTATGGAATGCACTTTATGAATGGCTTTACCTGTGGAATCATCATAAACTGCTTTGGTTAGGTATGATAGGAATACACGCTATGCTGTTTCTTCTCAAAATCACTTAAGTTTTAAATGTATAACAATTCTTCCATATACTTAGTTGTTGAGTAAAATATACAAAATAAAATTGTCCTTGACAGAAAGGGTAACATTTATAACACTTTATTATTTGGGGGCATTAATGTGGAAAGATTTGTTTTAACAAGCCTATATTTGTATGAAGCTGCTACAAGTGTAAAGGCTACAGTGAGAAACGACCTATATTCCATACAGATGAACGAATAAACATGGAAATAGATATTATTGCATTTTTTTTCTCATTTAGCTATTCTCATCATAACTTAAGGGGACATATTCCAAAAGGTGTTGGACATTCAGTGACATCACATGCTAAACAGTTACTTCATACCCAAGTCCAGAAGACTGAGCTGTGGAGGTCTTATTTAGTGTAAGCTAATGGGGACTGCCAGAACTATATGCCTCATTCCAAAGGAGGTGCCTGGTGGGCTACACTGAAATAAGTCAGGCTGACTTAATGATGAATCCCATTAAATTCAATGGGACATATAGAGAAACCACACCTCCATCAGTATGTGGGACTACAGACTGCAGATAACAGCTGGTGAAATCCAAAGCCCTTGTTTCACACACTGATGGAGCTCTACTGCAGGTGCTGGAGGCTGGGGAAAGCCTGAGACTGCACACTTGCAGAGGTATGTAGTGCAAACCATCTTTTGAATTCCTTTGGGATCAGATTGCAATGCTGTTAAATAAAAAAAAAAAGATTTAATTCCCTGCTAGGTTAGAGGCACTCATTTCCATCCCTTTTCTTGGAAGTAGGTCATTGTGCCTGCATTCACCAGTCCACCCTACAGGTGGGAGGTGTTACACTGGGCAACCTTATGGCTTTGCAGCTCCCCTGTATGCCAGACCTGGTATTGCAAGAGGGTTCTCTGCCTGCAATACCAGGTCTGACATATACATGGAGCTGCTGTATCTGAGAACTTTGGCCAGAATCCATGACCCTGACAACTTCTCAGGGAAGCTCATGCTATGCTTGGAATAGCTAATGAGATTCATTAACTTTGAATGTTATAGAATCTCATCACCTTGTCTTGGTATAGAGGGAGTCCTTTCCATTCAGCACCTCAGCATTATGAGGTATTGAACTGAGAGAACCTGCATCTGGGATGAAGGGCAGGGTGGATTTCATAGTATGGAGTAACAAGACTGAGATAGTGAAGGCCATCTACTCTCACTACTCCATTATTTTGTTATCTTAGACTTTTAGCTAAAAGGTGAAGCATAAAAGCTCAGTTCTCTTTATACTCTGAAGTAAAAAAATGCTGCTTAAATATGTACTTCCCTCTGGGTACTGAAGATATTTGCATCATTATACAGGTATACTTATTGATACAACCCAGTTATTTTAAATACTGGTTGCAAGCATGTATACAAAACATTCAGGATAAACAATGCATAGATTCTGCCACAATAACATCCTTTGTTGACATATGATTTTTTTTTAAGTTACACCTGCAAGATAACTAACAGTTGTTGTTCCAGCTTTTCCCGGTTAGGGGTTGCCACAGTGGAACTCCGGTCTGCTAATGATTGGCAATAGATTTTTACGGTGCCGAGGTGTCAGCCCAATGCCCAACCTTCAATGAAGGCACGCCCATTCATGCATATCTTTCAAATGCCACTCGACCGCGTGGAGGACATGCAGACTCCACACAGAAGGCACTCCAGCCAAGAATCGAACAGGAGAACCTCTTGCTGTGAGGCAACAATGCTACCACAGCACCTGCAATATAACTGACAGTACAGGCAACTAACTATAAAACCTGAATGAGGAAATGTAAGGTTAAACTTTGTTAATAGAACACAGCTTATAATATACTTTTCAGAAGAGTTATTGACAATGCATTTATAAACAAAACTTGAAATTGTACTTATGATGAATGTTATAGAATCTACATTGTCTTGATAAAGTTTTCCATTCAGCATAGCATTGGTATTGAACTGAGAATGCATCTAGAACATTTTTCTGTATGGAGTAACAAGACAATAGTGAAGGCCATCTACTTCATACTCCATTATTTTGTTATCTTAGACTTGCTAAAATGAACATAAAACTCAGTTCTCTTTGTTTGAAGTAAAAAATGCTGTTAAATATATTTTGTACTGATATATTTTGCATATATACAGTATACTTATTGATACAACCTGTTATTTAATACTGGTTGACATGTATACAAAACACAACAAAATGCATAGATTCTGAATAATATCCTTTGTTGACATATGATTTTTTTAAGTTACATGCAAGATAATAACAGTTGTTAGCTTTTCCTTATTACAGTGGAATGTCTGCTAATGATTGAATAGATTTTTTAGTGTGGTGTCATAATGTTTCAATGAAGGACGCTACATGCATAGAATCTCATCACCTTGTCTTGTTATAGAAGGAGTCCTTTCCATTCAGCACCTCAGCATTATGAGGTATTGAACTGAGAGAACCTGCATCTGGGATGAAGGGCAGGGTGGATTTCATAGTATGGAGTAACAAGACTGAGATAGTGAAGGCCATCTACTCTCACTACTCCATTATTTTGTTATCTTAGACTTTTAGCTAAAAGGTGAAGCATAAAAGCTCAGTTCTCTTTATACTCTGAAGTAAAAAAATGCTGCTTAAATATGTACTTCCCTCTGGGTACTGAAGATATTTGCATCATTACACAGGTATACTTATTGATACAACCCAGTTATTTTAAATACTGGTTGCAAGCATGTATACAAAACATTCAGGATAAACAATGCATAGATTCTGCCACAATAACATCCTTTGTTGACATATGATTTTTTTTTTTAAGTTACACCTGCAAGATAACTAACAGTTGTTGTTCCAGCTTTTCCCGGTTAGGGGTTGCCACAGTGGAACTCCGTTCTGCTAATGATTGGCAATAGATTTTTACGGTGCCGAGGTGTCAGCCCAGTGCCCAACCTTCAATGAAGGCACGCCCATTCATGCATATCTTTCAAATGCCACTCGACCGCGTGGAGGACATGCAGACTCCACACAGAAGGCACTCCAGCTAAGAATCGAACAGGAGAACCTCTTGCTGTGAGGCAACAATGCTACCACAGCACCTGCAATATAACTGACAGTACAGGCAACTAACTATAAAACCTGAATGAGGAAATGTAAGGTTAAACTTTGTTAATAGAACACAGCTTATAATATACTTTTCAGAAGAGTTATTGACATTGCATTTATAAACAAAACTTGAAATTGTACTTATGATGCAGTTCTATACAACTTTTAAAGTTTACTTATGATACAATGTTAAAAGAAAGCAGTCTACGTAAGATGGCCAACAAGGACAATTGTGCAAGCCCCTCAGGGTACTTAGCTACTAAGTACATTGGTTTCTTTAGGTCATGAACCTGCTTATCCTTTCATGTTTATTAAGAGCATATAGATGAAGGTGTTTGTACTCAAGTACAGGCTGAACAGTGAATTGTACTGGGCAATAGTAACCTCTCAAGACTGTATACTGGAAATATTGTGAGCTATGCAGGAGGCCTTCCTTACCACTGTGGCTACTTACTGATCAAGAGAAAAATCTCTTATATGAGAAACGGGCTATATTTCTCAATGGTAAACAGTTTGAGTTGTTCTTCCTTGATATAACAGGCGAAAGTAATTTAGTTTTCAAATGTGATTGTTCTATATTTTTTGGTACTGAGAGTCAGATCATTGTTTTTGTATCCAATTTCTGATGGTGTGCAGAAGACTCTGTGTTGGATAGAACAATCACACCAATTCTGCCATCATCAGCAAACCTAGTAATCCAGAGGATGTTGCTGTCAACCTGAAAACTCAAGATAAAAATATATACTGTATTGGATCAAGTACTTTGCCCTCACCACCCCACTAGTGACCTCTAATGATAGACAGTTGGCCATATCTTATTAGTTGGATTATTTGGAGAGTACTGAATGTATTTATTGACACTCTGTGTGAAATGGTGTTGAATGCTTTGGTAAGCTCTAGTAGTATGCATGCATTGATAGACCCCTGTGCATGACAGCTGTTGTTTCTTTTCAGAACGTGACCAGGTTTGGTAGGTATGATCTTCACCTGACAAATCCATTCTGATGTACCTTTTGCAGTAATAAATTACCAACTGCCTTTGTATTTTTGCCATGCATAAGGGCCTGTAATTTCCTTGATCAGCTACGAATCAACCCCTGTGGACAGGAATTACTGTGACCCCCAGCCATGTTCTGGAGGCAAAGCAAGAAAAAAAAAAAAACTTACCACAGGCGGGTTTTTGCTCTTGATTCTAGGTTGCCATTTCATCTGAACATGCTTGATCCTCAGCCCTGTTTATTTTGTATCTCTCTAACTGAGGCATGTGTGCCTGAACAGCTGTCTCCTTTAAGCCTCAGACTGGATGGCTAACAGTGGAATTTGGGTCTATGCAGCAAAACTGGGATTTCAGTAGTGTAGCCACATTACCACCCAGATGTCTCTTATCAACTAGCTTGTATGGATATCACCTTAGATGGGATCAGTCTGTAAGTAGTTGATTAGGTTAACAATACTGGAACTTTGTTCAGTAGCAGCTAGCATAATTAGATATTCTTGTTTTCTTTTAAAGAAAGTATTCCATATTTCACACTAATCCCATTAAAGATGTTAGTTCATGTCTGGGCCACTTCTTTCAACATCTGCCATCATCAGCAAACCTGGTGATCCAGAGGATGTTGCTGTCAACCTGAAAACTCAAGATAAAAATGTAAACTATATTGGATCAAGTGAATTCAGGACCGAGTAGCGGTGACACTGAAGAAGGTATACAACTTTGCAGTGATTCCATAACTGGTTACTCAAGAAGAAAGCACATGACACCCACTGGATTCATACTGTCTTTTTTAATGGTGAATGTTTTCCTTTAAGCTCCATCTTGCATGATACAATGCCCTATATGGCCTAAGCTTAATATATTTTATGGGTCTTTTAACTCCATACTACCTGATAATATCCCTACACTGCAGAGACCTGAGGCACTCCACACAGTGACTGGAGATCAGGATTGATCTTCAAACCATGAAGATGTAAAACAAAGATTTTACCACCAGGCCACAGAGCTCCTCACAGAACAGATAATATACCAGTAGTATTAATTGTCATTTTATCATACTTTATTACATATTATGTTTTGTTGTTTTTATGTATTTAATCTCTAAAACACAATTCTAATACACATGGAAATAAAGCTTGTTATTACTTTAGAACCAGAAAGATTTATTTGGGAGAGCATAGGAAAAGGGGTATTGAATCGGTGTCAGGAGAAGTGTACAGGCTACCCGTGGCTGTGGATGGTCTGTACTGCTCCCCACAGATGTGTAATATTGTAATTTATTTTAATTCTTTTTTTTGTTTCATTTTTGTATGCTTGTGCGGGTGTCAGCTGTGCTCACATATAGACAGCTGACACCCGCCAGACATCTAAAAATAGAAACTGGATGTCATTAATTATCAAAATTATGTATTTTTTCTTATTTTAAATATTTATTTTTCTGTGTTTTTTTTAATTGCTGTTTGTATGGCGCAGTGCAGAGTGCTGCAGAGCTAAGTGGCACTCATGCATACATAGTTGACAGTTGCTAGACATCTAAAAATAGAAACCAGATGTAATTAATTATTTAAGTCTGGGTTTACTTAAGCGCGATTGTGCTGCATGCTGCAGTGCTCAACAATACTAACAGGTAGCCCAGTAGTATATGTGAAGGTATATTAGTTTTCATAATATCCAAATAGCTAAATGGGTAGAGTTACAGCCTAATGTTTAGTAGGTCCTGGGTTCTAGTTCATAAAAGTGATAAGATGTCTATAATTTAATTTATTATATATGTTTAATTTTAAAAACAAATTTGTGAAATATGACACTGCCATGCTGTGCTGAGCACTGCTTAAGCATGCTAACTGCTACATTTGTTTTTGCGGTGCTAAGCTTAGCTAAAACCTCATTTGTGCGAGCTTTCTCACTGCTTAGCTGCATTTAGCTGGTTTACGTGCTGCTAAGCAATGTGTCTCTTTTTTGAATGTTGCTCAGTGATGTGTAAGAGTGGGAAAACAGCCTATATTAGGAGTAATAGATAGGAATTCTGCAACAGTTTTTGGAGTCTGATCAACTGGTGATATGGCAGGTGGTGCCGGTGAAGGTGTGCGCTTTCGGGCGTAGAGATAAGATGCTCAGGAGTCCAGGGTCTTTGTTGGGCTCTAGTAAAAAATCATGAACCCAGGCAGCTGCAGGGTGGTTTCCAGGGCTCAGAGTGTAAGGCAGAGGCCTGGGACCAGCTGACCAGGGAATTTACCGTATTCCTTGCATGTGTGTTCAACTGTCACTGTAGTCAAGTATACCACTGTAATAGTTCTAGAATGCAGAATGAATTCAGTCACATAATGCTGTCTTTTTCTCCCACTCCAAGAGCAAATGATATATGGTTGAGGTAGCCCATGTTATGAACAGATATGACTGTGGTTACATTTCACAGACATGTATCAGCATTACCAATAAAGTGTTAAATAAAGTGTTAAACAGCATAGTTGATTCCTAAAGAGATTTGATTCAATAAATGCAGTACAGCTGTATGTGTGTTACTGTTACTGCAGTCAAGTATAGCAATGTAATAGTTGTAGAATGCAAAATGGATTCAGTCACATAATGTCTTTTTCTCCCACTCCAGGAAAAATGGTATATGGTATATGGTTGAGGTAGCCCATGTTACGAGCAGATATGATTGTGCTAACATTTCACAGTTATCAGCAATACCAATAAAGTAAAATTTTTTGCAGATGTCCCCTGCAGTCATAATTATTGGGTTCCATTCCCATGCCTGCCAACTAAGGCATGATGGATATCTAGTTTATGTACTGCACACAAACATGCCTCTCAAGTGTCACAGTTTCTCGTAAGGTAATTAAGACTGCCTAATCCATCTGTCACAGGATTACCAGAAAAATAATTACTTGGAATGCAATGTATTACCACATCCGCTTACAGAACACCTGGGTAGTTATATAAGTCCACATTTTGTGAAACTGTTCTGTGTAGATGTGTACCTGCATTTGTTATTGTTTGGCCCATACTGACCCATTTTAACAGATTGAGAGGTATGTACATGCTACATCAGCTATAGGAGAATTGTAGTCATTGTAGTCAAAACTGACATACATGCCTGCAGAGTATTTATTGCCAGTGTTTTCAGGGATATAGTCTGTATCGCCAGTAATGGAATGTTTCTCTCTCTCTCTCTCCCCACCCCTTATCTTCATGTATTAATTATTATGATTTAGTATTAACATATTTTGTTAAACTAACTATATTTCAATAAAATGTGATTTCTTATTGTTATATGTTATTATGATTAAATATTAACATATTTTGTTAAACTAACTGTTTTGTTGGCCTTATGGTTTAATTCTTACTGGCATGCTGTTAACATACTGACTGTTATGTTACTTAATGTTGTGTTACACATGATATACATTAATATGTATTCATATTGATAAATATGATGTTCCATTCTGTTAATACTAACAATGGTTTGTTTATTACTAACCTTATCTTATTGCTAAACCTCATTCACCACAGCATGTTAAGGTAGGCCAGTTCCGGCTGATCTGCCTACCTTGCCTCAGCCAGCCATGGCATCAGGTCCCAGCACATCTGGGACCCAGACCAGTGCTCCCGCCTCTGCTGCTCCTGCACCACCTGTGGCATCGGGTAGTAGTGCCCCATGGGATGGGGCCTGACTCCACTCTGGGAGCGGTGGTGGAGGGGGTGTTGTCACCAGGGATGAGCTGCTGGTCTTGGTGTGCAGGATAGTCTACCAAGGGTTTGGCTGCTGCCTGCACTGTATTTAGGGCATGCTGACCAACCTAGTGGAACAGCCTCATCCCGGTGCCCAGCCTCCAGCACTGCCACCCTCGGAGCAGTGAAAGAGCAGTGCTGACAGTCCCATGAGTGGAGATGTGAATCATGCTGCTGCCATCTGGAGGTACATGGGACTTGGATTCCAAAACACCCTCCATATCCAAGCTATTCACCCCCTCATGTGTGACACCACCCATGTCGGCTGTCTTATCTGTCTTGTCTGTCTGCAAATGCATCCTCACCGACCCAACTTACCTCCCCCACATGCACCTATGTCCCTTTCCCAACCATTCAACTCTCACCTTAAAAAAAAACGGGCACCTGACCCCCACCAAAAAAATATCATTCCATACATAGCTCTCCATTTCACACACGTGCCCACTGGACACACATAATTTGGTCCAATTGGCTTGACAATGCAGATATGTCCTCATCCCCCTCTCTGGGGGTGAGAGTTCAAAGTCATGTACAGATTATGTCAAAGTGCACAGTTGTTACTGTACAAGAAATGGACAGCTATGGTTCTTTCCTACACCCTTCCTGCACATCCCTACATGCATTTCACTATGTTTTTCCCCCTGCTTGTGCCCCATTTTACCACTTTCCTAGTTCCCCATTTTTCTTTCCTTTATATTTTTAGCGCATTGCTGTTTGCTATGCTGCTCAGCTTCGCTGAGCTAAGCTAAATAGAGCTATATTGACTATATGTGTTTTTACTCTTGTAATACATACTTACAAAATAAACATCTGTCTCATATTTTGAACCCCAAGACCATCACACCTGTAGACCACTGCATTAATCTGCCACACCACAAAACTCTTACTTAAAAGAGATGGTTTAAAGAAAACCTAGTAATTGCCAGTTACAGTCATTAAGTGTGTTTCAGCAGAGCCGCGCACTGCGCCGTACAAACTTGATTAAAAACTAATTAAATTAAAAAATTAAAAATGGGAGTGTACCTTGGACCCTGGTTCAATAGTACACCACTAAAAAGCCAAAGACATAATAATGGATGTATGTGAGGCGTAAATGTGCCCATCAGCAGCAACATGTAGAAAGACACCTGCTAAGGCATTAATGACAAAATACATATTTAACTGGGACCCTGGTGCACACACGCATCCATAGAAAGCCATACACATACTGATGGATGTAGAAAATGTATGTCACAGCCTTTATGTGTGCAAATGTATTTTGCAAATACCCCTTCTGCATCAGTGACTCGGTAGTTCAATCTGTTAATTTCCTTACAAACAATATAGTTTGCCATACATAGTCCTGGGTTCAAATCCAGTGGTATGTAGAAGTGAATTTACAGTATTATGAAGGCAGCAATTAATGACTGAGTCATGCACTCTTTATCCACACAATGCATTTCAAATGCATGTCTGCTTTTCACTGATGGAGATCACATGCCTGCAGGTAGGAACACACCTCAAATATCCCTATAGCAAAACTATATGTGCATAAAGTATCACATCATGCATTAATATGCTTTCACACAGAATTTCAATACAGGCACTGCAAATGAGGGCCACTAATATCAGAGTGCACCACACAATCCTTCCAAAGTCACTGTGCAGATTATCACAGCTGCACAGCTAACATACACATTGGAAGTCCCTGCTTGTAACAAGGCCTGCCCGTATACATGCTGCAAATTGCTACCAGACTGTAACACATGGCCTGGCAATTGCACAAATGGTTGACATATTCTTATATTAACACCCCATCTTACCCAAGGACACACCAAACATGTTGCCTAGCACTTTGTTAGTGATGCCATTGCCTAACATACTTACCTTGGAAACATGCCTTATTTGGAGTGGAAAGGGTAGTCTCACTCTGGCTCTGCCTCTGCAACAAGGCTGACACAGGTCCCACAGTTACTCCTACAGGTGGCTGTCCTCCAAAGTGTTCACATTCTCTGCCTATGTCTGTTACCTGCAGCAGTTGCTGCAGCCTGTAGTACACCCATCTCTATGTAAAAGTTGCTGCTATAGACCTACTCTCTGCAATGAAGTAGTTTCCTCACCCCAGTAACGTCCAGCACAACATATAAGAAAGGGGCCCTAACCTAGATGAAGGCCTTATATATTGTACTGTGGTTGCATGTCATTGACTGATGATAGTGCAAATCAGCTGTGTTAGCTGCAATTAGCATTTAAGACCCAAAGACTGGTTGAGAGGCAATCGACTGCTCATGCAAAATGTGTTTAAAAGGTACAGTTGGCTATGGGGAGCCAGTCTGTATGAGACTTTCCTCACACAGAGCACACCTCTGTGAAAACTTTACTATCACCACATATCAACAGAGGAGTACTGCACTCCATCAGGTATGTAACTGATTTTGTGTACAAGAGGATGCAGATGGGTGAATAGACATACAGGAAATAGGGATTACAGCATTATGCCTGTCATAGACCTGTGATAATGACATGTCACTGATCTCCTGTTGTCTTACACCTGCACAGGACGTACAATACATCAAAGGTGCATTGTCTGTTATTGTGGCACACTGATCTCATTGGACTGTCCCTTTATAGTGGTTGTAATAACACACTGGTAATTGTGTGGCACTGTTCCTATGATGTATTATTAGGGGGTTGCCCATAGGGGACACACCACAGTAGATCCGAGTGTTGGGTGTATGAGTATACAGCAGTATCTGTCATGGCACACACAGGAATACCTGACTATTGCTACTATCTCAGTTGTATCTACACACTTAGTATGTTTGCATACTGTGGAGTATGACATGTGAGCAAGCAGTGGATAGTGCCAGCCATTTTGTCCTTGCTGTATTTCTACATAGTGTACTTCCACATATGTGATCCTGTAATGTGTTCCCCTTTGTTGTCTTTCAGGAATCATTTATCCTAGATGCCATGCACCCTTCTCTGATGTGGAAAATGAAATTATACTGGAAGAACTAAGGTATCATCACATCCTACTGTCCAGGGGGAGGCAAAACAAGGAAGAGTGGGCTGCACTGGGGGAAGACCTTGTCCGTGATGTGAATGCTGTGGGCCGTTAGGGCAGAATATATGAGCAGGTTGGACACTGTGCAATGGACATGATCAATGCTGCACAACAAAAGACAGCAGATATAGCCAGCAATCGTGCCATCACCAGTGGAGGCCCTGCAGTGGAACAACCATTCTCAGCCACTAAGGAATTCCTGGTGAATCTAGGCATACATGACAGCTCCCAGGCATCCATCACACCATACATCTTGGAGGTGGGTGCCACAGATTCCACAGCAGAGGAGCACGCAGGTAGGTTTATTGTGATCAGCATTGTAATACTGTAGCAGCAAGTGTGTCAGGCTGTACATACATTTACATGGGTGTCAGGTCTTTGTTCTTTGAGGGGGTACCTCAGTTGTACTCTCATACTCAGAATGTGACCAATACAATAAATAACACAGTAGCTACTGTAAATGTGAGATATATGGATGTATTACTTTTCTGTGCTGCAACATGCATTGGTACTGACATTACCCCACCCTCAACTTTTCACAGTTCCGTCAGGTATTGACCAAGGCTGTGGTCCTGCTCCTGGTAAGCATAACACTTGTTTTGTAAAGGAACAATTATATTCTAGTATGGTTAACGGCCAGAATAATGCCCTGTTTAAACATAAAAGTGTCACTTCCCTCAGGAAACCATAGTCCTTGGGGACTTTAATATAGACTGGACTTCCTGTTCCCCTCAAGCCCCCTCCACTCATATAAACCTACACTCCTTCACGCAAATTGTTAACACGCCTACTAGGATAAACAAATCTAACCAAAAAGAGAGTATACTAGATTGGGTGCTTATCAATAGTGATGCTAACCAATATACATCTGGTTCTCTCCCTGATAGCCTAAGTGACCACCACCTTACCTACATTATTAAGCACAAAATAGCCATCCCAAGGCATTCCACACTAAGATTAATTAGAAATAAAAAAAAATTTGACCATACTAGATTTCAACTAGAATGAAACTCTTGCAACTGGACGATACTAAAATATTTACCCCTAGATGAAGCAGTGCAGTATTTCAACAAAAAATTTCTGGAAATTCTTAATTTTCATGCTCCTATTCGATCTAGGATGACTAAGACAGGAGATGTCCCGTGGCTCTCCAAAGAAACCAGGCAGAAAATTAATCTTAGAAATAAAGCATGGTCGGTATGGCGAAGCAATAAACTACCAGCTGATCAGATTAAATATAGACAACTTAGGAATGAAACCAAAAGACTAATCTTACTTGATACAAGACAATACTATTGGAAACTGCAAACTGAGCATACAAACTGTCCACAAAAGTTCTGGGCCGGACTAAATAATCTCCTACACCCAGGACGCTCCACTACCCCTGTCCCTGCTACACTCATAGATAAACCATCGGAAATGATCTCAAATAGTTTCAATTGCTTCTTCACTGAGACAATCCAAACCCTGTCTAATCAACTACCACTTAACTCTCAAAGCCTTGATACTCCCACCTATAAAAATATTCCCCAATTTACCTTTCAGCCTGTAGCAACTTCTTTCATCTGTAAATTACTCAAAAAACTAAAACCTACCTCACTCTCAGCTGATCAACTTCCAGCTGAATACTTGCAAAAATCAGCTGAAGCTATTGCCTACCCTGTGTCAATACTCATTAATCGGACCCTAACAGAGACCAATATTCCTGATATCTGGAAGGTATCCTATGTAATTCCTCTCCATAAAGGTGGCACTTCCACAGACCTCTCGAACTACAGGCCCATATCCATATTATCCCCCCTAGCAAAAATAATGGAAAAATGCGTGCAGAAACAGCTTATGCAACACTTACTTGACAATCACCTATTAGCTGACACTCAGCATGGTTTCCGACCTCTCCATAGCACTACCTCAGCCCTTCTTGTCTCCAATACCATAAATACCTGTCGTAACAACAATAATATCTCCTCAGCAATATTCTTGGATCTGTCCAAAGCCTTTGATATGGTGGACCATAAACTACTAATTGATACATTGCACTCATTTGGTCTGGACACTACTGCTATTCAATGGTTTAGATCCTACTTAAATGGTAGAAAACAAGCAGTTTTATGGCAGACCAAACTTTCTAACTTTCTACCCAATACTCTAGGAGTCCCACAAGGATCCATCCTAGGACCACTATTATTCTCAATCTTCATCAATGACCTGCACACAGTTGTATCAAATGCTAGTTGCATTCAATATGCAGATGATTCCACGCTGATTTGCTCTGGAACATCCCCAATAGAGCTACAATCTTTAACCCAAACTACTTTCAGCAAAGTAGAAAACTGGCTCTCTAGTCGTCGTCTGATACTTAATCCAAAAAAAACAAAAATGTTATTGTTTTCACCGACACAAAGGTCAAGCCCCTTCAACTTTACAATCCAAGCAAAGGACGGGACAATAATCTCTCCGGACCCCTCGACAAAATTATTAGGGGTAACTATAGATAACAATCTAAAATTTGATACTCATGTAAACCTAATGATTAAATCAATCAATAAGAAACTAGGATCGCTATATAGAATAAGAAGCTTCTTGACTCCCCAAGCTAAATCTGCCATTGCCCAAACCCATCTCCTCTCTACCCTACTATACTCATCCCCCTTACTACATAATATTAATAAAACGATCATGAACAAGCTCACTATTTGTTATAATCACATTGCTAGGTTTGTTACTGGATTACCATATAGAACCCACCACTGTACCAACTTAACCCAGCTTAACTGGCTTGAGCTACCGAAACTAATTTCTTATAACCTACTAGTACTGACCCACAAAATTTTATATAACCCTGAATACCCTCCCTCACTCAAAAAATTGATCTCCCCTTGCAACAACCCTCGACCACTGAGGTCATCCAGTCGTCTCCTTATACAAACAAGTAAAACCAATAATGCAGCTGGTGACTCTCTCCTTTCCAACTCCGCAGGGAAAACTTGGAACAAACTCCCTCCTGATATTACCTCTCTCCCCTCATTAAACCAATTTAAAACTAAACTAAAAGGCTACCTGGGGTCTGATATTACCTGCCATTGTTTTAACCCTGGCTAGCTATCTCTCTGAATATACTACTCCTTGATCCTGGTTATCTGAGTACTCCTTATTATAATAATTTTCTGTCATCATGTATAATTATTAAGTAAACTAACTAAATTTAATCTATTATTTACATATCATGTAATGACTAACCTCACCTTGCTGTAAATGCTTATGTTTTGTTATTTTTGTAAATGTCTCATATTGTCTTGCTTGGAGCTTTTCTCCCCGGGCCTCCGCTGTAAATGGACATGTATCCAGTCGGACTATCCCGGTTAACAAATGTAAAATAAATAAAATAAAAATAAAAAATAATTTTGTGTGTAAACAGGGTAGAATGTTTTTATTTTCCATTCTGGAACAGGTACATAGGGATCTTAGAGGGGGTAATCACAGGAGTGTAGTTGAACAAATAGAAACATTTTGGCAGTGACAGTTAAGAAAAGATAAGCCTGCTAGTTTAAATAAAGAATTTACTCTAAAATGCCTTTAAAAAAAAACAAAAGGTTGAAAGGACATTAAATTAGGCAGTGGAACGTGTATTTCAATATATTTGTTAACCCTGTACTGGGTTTTTGTGTGTTGCTTGATCAAGTGTAGTGTCATATTGCTTTATTAAAAGGTAAATTTTACTGGTCATGTTTTACTTGAAGTGATTGTTATAAAGGTCTTGAGTTTAATGTGTATTTTGTTCTGAGGAAGTCTATTTTAGATGAAAGTGGAGAAGACAAAAGTCTGATCACTAATCCAGTTGTGGGTCTTTGTTATTATGAGTAATGGTGGATGTTTCATACACAATTGTGGAGGTATTCATATACTGCTTTTTTTCTTTCTTATCACACGTGACTAGGGGGGGTGGACTCTTTCCCTACACAACCTGATGTCAGAATCTCTTTGGACTCGATGATGGTGGCCACAGTGAGGCACAGGTGTGGGCGTTGGAGGCTGAATCTGTCCCAGAGGTAGACATCCCTCTTCTGCCTACATTGTCATCGCACACAGTCAGTGTGCCCACACATACCCAGTCCCCGGAGGCCACAGATATTGGGCAGTCAGAGGGGGGAGACATTGAACAGGAAAATGTGGCAACTATGGCTCCAATTAGTATAGACACTGGCCATAGCCAGAGAGCTGGTGAGGTCCCACACAGGTGGATTGACAGGGGTGCTCATAGGAGGCCTGCAGTCCATCCACCACCTGTTGCAGGTGTCACATCACGGGTCACTTGGGGCATGTTTCGGGCCATCATAGAGGTACAGGTATGTTCTGAATGGAACACCAGACATATTCTTAGAGTTATGGATGCAGCACAGTCTGACATCCATGACTGCCTCCACCACATTGGGGACACCCTGAATCAGTTGACTGATGCAGTGGACAGAAGGCGGGCTGAGACAGTGTCTGTCTTAGACCACACATTGTCTGTGCTGGAACGTATGGTTGGAGTTGAGTGTCAGACTCATGGACATAGGTTAGCAACCCCATCTACTGAGAGTCCACATGGCCATGCACATTCTCCCGTAGTGGCAGTACATGCATCACTATAGAGGGTGTGCTATCCACACCACAATGTGGCAGGCCATGAGCTCATGGTCCTGGGCATTCTCGTGGGGGACATAGTTCCAGCATACAGCAGTCACTGTCAGTTATTAGCACTGTTTTTTACCTTGGGCATGGAGGTGCCATTGCATCTCCTGGCAGAGCCAGTTCCCATGTTCGGGGACAGAGACAACTCTACTATGTATGGTCCAATGCTGTCCAACATACACACATGTAGGGCTAGCATTTATCTTGACTGTGTACATGCACACACTTACACACCACTATCAAATGCAGGTCACCTACAGACACACATTGCACCTTTCTATGGTCCAGCTTACCTGCTTCCCTTCCAGACTCACACACATGCTGTCAACTTATTGGGTTAGCCTAGGCCTCCTGAACCCCCACACAACACCCTGTGCAAGTGATGATACCTGTGCCACATCCCTGTCATCCTTGCCATTGATGCAGGAAAATGTGTCTGATGCACAGGGTGACCATATTAGTTAACATGTACTTGTGTAATGCAGTGTTGTTTTGCCATTCCACTTGTAGTGGTTAATGACAGATACTGTATGCTGGCATTTGTCATGAGTACACCATATACTTCTGTGTACGTTATGTTGTATGATGTTGTAATGGCTGTATAGTTACACAATGACAGGTGTATCACGGACTTGTTTATATTTCTATTTCAGGAGTCTGTTGGGGTAACCTATGGATACACAGCAGCAATAAAGCAGCACAGGATGGCATGTTAGCACAGCACAAATATGTCTACAGCAAGGTGCAGCACTATAAGTACATAGCCCCATAGGTTCATATGTGTATAACAGGCTAACAAGGACAATGGTGGCATTCAGCATACTCGTGTAACCCTAATCTGTGAACAGGTCTGCTACCCCTGATAAGTGTCACCAGGGTTTTGGGAACTCATGCATCTACAACCTGTGGTGACAGAAATGACCCATATACAAATATCCTGTGTCCAGTACAGACAGTTGCTAGACACAATCTATGATTGTCATGTTCTGCATCCCATTTTGTAACCTGCACATGCTGTGTCACAGCAGATGTGTGCTACGCATGCTTGAGGGGCCTGCTTCATGTATGGCGTACTGTATGTGTTACATACCTGTCTCTGCAGCACGTACTATGTATATTGCAGTGATGTTGTAGGTGTGTAGAACAGATGAGACGTGTTAGTCAAGTCATGGATACATGGGAGGTACACAGTGGGGTCTGACATCTCCCTATATGGAGCCATACACATTCCCTCCAAAGCATTTAGGAGACAAACTACACATGTACATCATGACATGGCCTCCATAGGACATGTTATCTATGCTGTGTATTTGTGTACCATGGAACCTCTGTGGGTGCTGCAGTTGTACGATATGCCTGTGTAGTGACACAGCAAGGGGGCCATTGCACACAATGATAGCTGTGATGACTGCCACATTCAATATAGCAGTGACAGTCTGGGATTTGCATCCAAAACCTGTTAGTGTAGGTTGTACAACAGTGAATGCTTCCCCACATCTTACTGACCAGTGAGAGTCAAAGGTTACATTACTCTGTGTCCATAACTCCATGTGCAATGGGTCAACTGTGTGCGGTGTGCAGACAGTACAATATTTTCCAGGGGTGGATGATTTCTCACAGGATAGTATTGTGCAGTTATTGTCAGTTAGTCTTTGTCAGTGGGTGAAAGTACAACTGATTGTGTCTTAGGCCATCCTGGATAACTATTGGTTCTGTGTGGGAGTCTGTGACAGCTCCCAATATGCAATCACCTGCTAATGTACTCAGTCAGAGGTCACTGACAGAGGCTGTAACTGCAAAGAGAGAATAGGTAGACAGGGAATGCCAGTAATGGAGGATGGTGAACCCCACTAGTGACTGGCATCACTGCTGTGTAGATCTCCTAATGCTATCTTCTCAGAATATGACTATCAGACACTTGCCTATCTACCAGCTGACATAACACTCTGTACATGACATACACAGTGTCCAGCAAGATCTGCTGGCCTAATATTGTCATACATCTTGTTAGGCTATGGTTGGTGGAGTGAGACCTATGTCCAACATCCATTGCATAGTGTAACAATCATTGGGCTTCGCTGGTTACAGTCAGTAGGCATGATCTGGCCTTGAGGAAAAGTAACAGTGTTTGGTACAGTATCACTGGGTGCACAACAGTGTCAGTACTCATATCTATATTAACTCCTATCATGGCATGACAGGTGGCATGACTCAGAGATCTAGGGACACCTCTTGGCATTGCATGCTAGTCATCCTCCATGCAAGAAAGTGTTGCTGTTACTTCCAGCACATTGCTGGAAGAGAGTCATGCAAGGTAAACACTTTAGGGAAGTGTACTATGTACACACTGTGTTGCTTAGTTGTGCTGTGGCTCACTTGCCCAAAGGATGGTCCAGGTCCTTACCTACAATGCCCTGCAGCAGTGTTGAAACATCCCCACATGGGGACCCAATGTTTTGCATCATGTGTTTACCAATATGGGTGACCAGTACAGCACCCACAATGTGAGGTCCTCCCTGGTGGGCTCTGGTCACAGATCAGTCTCCTTAGAACTATCAGCACTTACCCCCCTTTGCAGACAGTACAGACATATATGTCAAGACACCATTTATTACCTCCTGTGAGATGGTTGACATAGGTGGCTACACCTCCTCCTCAGATGGGACAGGCATGTATGCAGAGCTCTACACCCATGCATTATGTCAGCAGCATTACAACAGCAAGCACAGGCTTGAAATGGCTCAGCAGATCTGACTGGTGGGCAATTGGCATTAGCAGGCTGTACAATAAGAGGTGGACAGTGCTGTGTGATAGTTGGGATGAGGGTACCCCCCTAACATGGAGGCACTACTTCCTCAGCTAAAAGAAGCAGATAGTGTTGTTGTGATGTTGAGTAGACACAGTAAGTGACAAAAGTAACCACCCATGCAAAGCAGAACCACAATGTGCAGTGTAGTTGCATGTGTGATCTCAAAGGAGAGGCCCAGATTGTCAGTGACCTCATACGTCATGATGCCACATATGATGGGTCTGCACTCATATTTAACCTGTACACCCACGCTGTTTGCATCAGCTACACTCCCTTGTTCTCACCACATGTGACCCATGAATTCCTGTGACCTGTCCCATAAGTTCCAGATTTACAGAGCAGTTCAAAATTGGCCTCTCATTGGAAGATACACAGCTTCTATTGCACATGCTAACATTCCAGGCTGCATCCCACATGTGATCTGACAAGGATTACTAACACCATTGGGACACCCTTGCAATCATATTGATGAACCTGGGTGAGAGTACATCAGGGCATACAACCCCCTCAGACTCAGCCAAGCCATCTGTCTATATGCCCTGGTCAGGCAACATTTACAATGCACCCACTTAGGCATCCATGCTACTGTGGAGGTCACTAAGTGGCCCATTGCTAGCATACGTATGCAACCTAGGGACATCTGCCTCCAATAGCTGATCTGTCAGCAGCAGTGCTCAACAAGGCACTGTCCTGGGTTCTCGATTACTTGGAATCCATTCAAACACAATACATGTGACTACTGACTGAGTGTGGCCTACAATGTTGGCTGATACCTGCAAATTGTGAGCACTCACAGATTATCTGTGGTATGCCACTATCCTGAAAGAGGGTATTGTGAACACATACCTGTTGACATAGTAATGGCCATAAACTCCATGCAAATATATATGTAGGATCAGTTCCAGCAGTTAGAACTATGTACTTTGTAAGTAGCACATCAGTCGCACCATGTGATGTACATATTCAGGGGTGAATGAACTGCCCACACAAACCTGGCATCACAGATTTACACTTAATGTGCCTCAGATCACCATGTCTCTACAGTGGTATTGCAGGAATCATATGGCATAGCTGATGCCGCAGTCACCTAAGTGACACACTCATAACCTCCAAGTACTCTTCCCTCAGCATACCAATATCTGAGTGCAATGGCCATTTGGTGATGTACCTTTCCAAGCAGTACTGGGAAATGCCCCCAACAGTATGGTCCCTCACAAGGTCATTTAATATCTCCAGTATGTGTTTAATCGGGATAGTCTGCAATGAGTGTCATTGTCACCTGAGGCATATAGACTACTCAAAGGTGATCTGTGTCTTGCATACTGGGCAATGTGTGACCCTGCTTGATTGCATATGCTGCCTATCTGTAGGAGGCATAGTAGTTGGATAATCTACTGTAAGGACAGCAACGTTGTATGTGACATTGGTACTACATGCTTGTGGGAGAGATGTGTCTAGCAGACTTAAACACACCCTTGAAACAGAACCTTATTTAATGGCACACAGAGCACCTCAGTGGACCTCACCACATGCCATCTGTATAACTGGCTGGGTGACTGTTATCGCAATAAAAGGCATCTGCTTGTGTCCTTCTTGGACTGGGGCAATATGTGCTGATTCTGTAACTACGGGTATAAAGATGTCTAGGATTGTGAGGGCTGTATAGCCATTATGCCAGTGAAGTTCAGACATCCTATCATTCCATAACATGATGTAAAATGCTTTAACAGGCTGACACACAACCATGGCTACATTGAGGCTTGCACCACTTCCTATCACTGTGTACAGGACATGTCAAGGCACACACATAGAGCAAGTTGGCTGTATGTAGATGGGAACACTAGCCCATGTAATGGTACACACTACAGATCACAGTATGTGATGCACGCAGCACACTTCATGTGCGCTAGTACTATCAGTTCAGGACATATTATGCATGATGACATCAGCAGACCTTGTGGTCAATCCTTTTGTGGGCCACCTCACACGATACAAATAAAATACTGCAAAACCTTACTTGTTACTATGCTACCAAGATGATCATATTTATGCCATTAGGACACACACACACACACACACACCAATTAGCTTGGAGTGAGATTAGAACCCCTGCTTATCTAGTCTTACACACTATAGATCACAGTCTTTATTGCACATGCCACAGCTTAAGCCCAGACACCACACTGTCAGATGACAGTGTTAAGGTGGATGACATCATCAGGCCTTGTAGAAGAGGGCAGTGTGGAAGCCAGCAGCAGGTTACAGGGCCATAATGTGCATAACCATTGCAGGTGGATAGCCATGAGGGTATGACAGTTGTTCTGCAGGGGGATTCACAAACACACACACACACACACACACACACACACACACACACACACACACACACACACACACACACTCTCATGGACAGCAAGTAGCTGGGAGTGAGATTAGAACCCCTACCTATCTAGTCTAATTAACTATAGATGACAGTATTTATTGCATGTGCCACATGTTGACTCTTTTGTATATGTGATTGCAGGCACAGTACTTGTGCATTACACAAACTTGCTTGTGTTGAACAGCATCTGTGGTCTGCAGAGTGATATTGCTTCATACTGTTCTCTGCATCTAGTATCCTAGCAATGGGATAAATATCATCCTAGCTATGTGTGTACATTTACCAGTATGGCCATATGTGGTTGCTTGCAGTTAGATAGGCAAACCTGTGGGCAAGAAAAATGTGGCCATCCATTTGTGTGTTGTTAGTATTATACATTACACCACCTGCTCATCTATGTCTCTCTGTGTGGTGACATCCAGCAGGCATAGGGGTCTGTAAATAACTGAATTATGTACTGTTGTGCCCTTAGTTTGGATCCTTTGAGCAACAGTATAGATGTGTGATCGTCTAGATTTACTCACCATTATTAGGGTTTGTAGGACAATACAGGCAGCAACACACATATTTATGTAATTAACAGGGGTGTATATATAAATGTAGCTGTGTGTGTGTGTGTGTGTGTGTGTGTGTGTGTGTGTGTGCGCGTGCGTGCGTGTGTGTGTGTGTGTGTGTGTGTGTGTGTGTGTGTGTGTGTGTATGATATATATATGTGTTATGTAGATATATGGGGACAGTCTATATACCACTGTGATATATATAGCTATATGTATCGGTATATATCTATTTGACACTACATAGCGATAGATATACTATGTATGTGATAGAGAGTTAGTGATAGATGGATATATATACGTATATGTCTGTATGTATAGACATATCTGTACATAGGTCAATCTGGTGACGGGGCAACAGAATTGTGCTCATTTTAACTAAGTGTTTGGGCATGTCCAGTGTGACTGTCAGTACTTATAAAGTGACTCCAAGCCACACCTACTTGTACTCCAGTTCGGGACTTTGTGTGTTATAGACTATACCTCTCAACTGTCCAGGGTTTTGCAGAATGTCTAGAGCTTTGGCTCATAATTTTGGTGTGTTCCTCATAAAATTTATGGTTTTCTGGCAAATCACTTGGATGAACTTAGGGCTGAAGTCACTAAATAGTGACATACATTTGAGTTTCTGACTTCAAATCCTTCAGAAAAATGTCTGTTGAAACAAACCCTGTTATTTTAGCAACTATTTGGGGCCTTTGTCCCCCCATTTTGTTGGGCTTTGACAGATTGCTTGCACCAAGAGGCTGACAGGTTTGTTACAGACATTGACATCTGTCCCTGTTTCTGCAGTACTGCACATCACTCAATATGTCCACAGCACTCCCCAGCTGTCTGCTGTACTTAATATGTGACCGAGATTCATAATGTTACACCACACACAGACTGATAGTCTGTGAAAACATCAACATAATAATCCAAAAGATGTGCCTACTTCCAGATTAGAAGCATCAACATCATCACCCATGCTAACTTCCCTAGTCCACTGAGCCACACAGGCTGACAGAGAGAGTGGAGTAATTCATCACACAATCAAGCAACATAAGTTTGTATGTTGTTATTCCTGGGTTACGTGTGACATACAGTGTGAGATCGAGTTCTGTGTTAGAGTCCTGAGATTGTCTGGTCTGCTGATATACCATTGCTGACTTACTGTTAAAGCAGTTATCTGGGAACACTGCTGTGTTGGGGGTAGGGGAAAAAACAGCACATGATCTACTGGGATAGACAGGAGTCCAAATATCATGTGACTCAACTGTTTAACATCTCACTTGACTGATGTAATGAATATTCACACCACGAGGCCTAGTGATTATTAGGAAACACATAGTATTGGACTGGGTATCTGTAGTCCCATATGGATGTTACTTCTGTCCACATAGCCCACTATATTCCTTTGCATAAACGCAGCAGATCCATACATACAATACCATATTATAGTAATCCATACAAGAATGTGTAGGTTAGAGACTTACCCTGTGAATGCAGCAGTTGACAGGACTGTAGTTCAGGGCTGACTCAGTGTGATGCAAGTAGTACACAGCCCATACTTGGATAGGTACAGGTTGTGTGGGTTGTCTGGCATCAACAATTTTACTATATACTTGTAAGTAGGAGTAAGGTGTCAGTCTCTAGGGCCCGAGGTTGTCAGTGAATGTGCTAGGTGTTGTCTCTTAGCCAAAGTACTGGGCATGCCTATGTCTGCCTACAGGGACATCATCAGGGGGGTCCTCCTTGAACTTCTCATGTGACTGTGGCTGTGTATCCATTCCCTTTGCTGATCCTGCTGCAGCTCTTTCAGTAGGATCATATTGTGTAGCATGGCACATACTGTGAACATATGTGCACATGTGGCTGGAAAGTACTGCAAGGCTCTGCCATATATATAAAGGCACTAAAATTGTGACTTCAGCAGCCCAAACACACACTCTATGATGTTCCCAGTTTGTGTGTGCACCTAATTATGGTGTTTTTCAGTGGGCGTGCGTGCATTTCTGATGTGTGTCATCATCCATGGTTCCAGTGCATAGCCAGCATCTCCCAGTAAATGGCCATGTGGAATGTCCCCCTAGCAAACATCTGGTACAGCTGTGATGGGTGCCAGATGTGGGAGTCATGATAACTGCCAGGGGTGCCAGCTCACACATTCATGATAATGCCCTGGGCATTGCGCATGACCTGGCAGTTGATGGAGTGATACCCCTTGAGGTTGACATAAATTATAGCCTCCTCATCGGGTGGTGACTTGATGTGTACATGAGTGCAATCTATGGCACCCAGTACCTCAGGGTAGTGTGCTACATGGTAGACATGTTGTGTATTGCTGGCCCTCACCTCAGGGTTGAGGGGAAAAGAAATGTGCTCACTGGCAAGTGTTAGCATGGCACCCAGAAACTGGTGGAGTACCCTGGAAGCAGATGCCTGTGAGACCCCCATCATGTTCCCAGTTGGTCTTTGAAAGGTACCTGTAGCTAGTATCCTAAGGGCTACACATGCCTTTGTTTGGGATGGGTTCCCCTCTGTTGGCTCTGCATCTGAGTTGAGGGCAGCAGAGCTCAGTGAGTTCTTGTAGTATGTCCCTGTCCACCCAGTAGCACTCTACAATCTCCAGCCCATGTAGCTCCTGGAATGTTACCCTGGGCCTGAACACTCTTCTCCTTCTCTGTCTAGGCCTATTGTCAGCAGCAGATGCACTGACTTTGGTATCTAGTACATACAGATGTAGCAGACCTGGAGCAGCCCCTAGCATTCTCTCAGTTAAAATTCCTAAGTCTGTACTCCAATGGTGCAGAGTACAGTGGAAAATCAGATTGTAGGGTGTATGTATACTTTCTAGTGCTCTTTTGTAGGTGCCGACTGTGTGATTGGCTATCTATGATGCATTCCACCTGCCTAGTATATCATTAACATCATTTAATGGCCCTAGTTTAATTTAAACAGAGGTCAAAACTAATTAATATATCACTGGCTTTTAAATACAATCAGCACTGCGACAGACCATGCAAACGCACACCTGTAGGTAACAAAGCTTAGCAGTCAGTGTACACACTCCCCAGACTTACACGCTCAGCATAGCGGTGCACCATGCAAACATGTGTAAATACAGTCCCCTTAACTAAACAAAGCTTAGAAGTGAGTGCACACACACACACACCCCTGTAAGGATACACTCAGCACTGTAGTGTGCCATGCAAACAGGTTGAAATAAGCTTAGAAGTCATTAGACACACCCTCTCCTGATGTCAGCTACCTCCTCTATAAACAACAACATGGTTTTCTGCCTACACAAAAGGGATATGTGGACATGGTTACCCCTGTGTGCTATACAGTAACTCCACCTCATTTGCACTGGGATACATGGTCACAGCCTGGAAACTACACACTTCAAAGCCCTATGACGTTAGCAACAGCACCGATGCACCATTGCAGATACTCCATGCAGGGTCCTGTAATACATTTCTGTCACATAATAATTTTGTTTTTTCCAATTTTTTTTGAGTTTTTTATAAAGCATGTTTGCACACTGCAGCACCCATGCAAACATGCTCAGACTATTAAAAAAAAAGAAATTACATTTAACTTATTTCTTTTAATTTGTCAGACACACAGAGGATTGTTTCACTCATATCTGTATGTGCTATGCCGTTTCTGTCCATTTATCTTAATTTTTACAGCCCCTTTTGTCTGTCTATATTCCTGTACACAGAATGTTTCTGTGTACACTATGGACACTGACACGGGGTCTGCACAGCTGCCTGTCTGCTTGCTAGATAACGCTACCTGCCTTATTTGCATGAGATCCATCTACTTATGAGGTGATTTGCATGCCACGGAAGTTTCTGTGTTGACCGCTCAATATGCTTACTGAATCTAAAAATGTTTGTGGCCGTATTGGAAGCACGGTGCAATGCCTACATGGAAAAAAAATGTGTAGGCTTCATTAATTCCCCCCTATTACTTTTACAACATTCAGGCAGAGATTTGTAGGTTAACAATGGGCATAAAACAAAATAAAGCAGGTACCAGCCATGCAGAAGGTATGGGTGATTCCATCACACATTTTGCATGGCTGAGCAATGGCTGAATGCAGCAGTGGGTTCATAATAAAATGTAAATGAGGAGCCGCATGAAAATGAGATGCACAGAATATGCAAAAGAAGGGCCCCAAAATGGCAGACTGATTTAGAGACATATAAAATGGCAGAGCTACATGGCCATGCTTATCCATTTTGAACTCTGAGATTTGTGGTGTAGCAATAGCAAAGCAGTATGTGTAGGGAAGTGCTGTCAGAGGCAGTGCTGGCAATATTGCTTGTTGTGACCATCCATGTTGATGGAAAATTTGCAGACAGCAGCTAATTTACCACTGCCTGCCTGAACTAATGATAGTGGACCATTTCTGGGAGGCAATGATATTGTAAGGATCCTAGTTGAACTGTATCATCCACAAGTGGAACTGAGCAGGTAAATATGTTACAACCATTCCAGTGGATTCAAATCCATAAGTCACATTAACCATCTTAGCTACAGGGATGTTCTAGCAAATCTCTGGAAAATTAATAGAGATATTGTGGGCATCAGACTTTTTAATCCTTAACTAGTGAATCTTGGCTCTAGATAATTGTCATTGTTGAAGGGGGACACCCCAAGCTCATGTGTAAAAATGTGGAAAAGTGGTTGTGGATGGATGGATGGATTTAGTCAACAGCTATGGGCCATAACACAGACAACACAGAAAAAAAGATACAAACAGTATCACATCCAGGCTGTTCAGGGCAATGAATGGCTTGACTAAGTTGTGCATCAGATATCACCTTACTTCCACAGGTTAGGGTTTGGGCAGAGCACAGTCAGCATCACTTGCATGGATGGGAGACACATTGACAGGTAGCCTTGTTCTCTAAGAGGTTGTGCAGATTCAGGGATCTTTCCCTCTGTTGGTGGGGGTTGGGCTGGCATGAGTTGGAGTTGGAGCTGGTCTATGACAAGGAAAAGGTGGAGTTACAGTGCCATATGTATGTGCTCTGATGAGGCACTGTATGTGTTGACCCCAAACAGTTACTTTTTTCAAGGCCCATGACCATGGGTGGCAGGCTGTCTTCCTGCAGGTGACATTAATGTCCTCTCTTCAGTGGTCTGTGTAATCTGATATCAGATAGCTTGTGACTTGCCATCTCACATCTATAGTTTCTCATAGCTAGATTGCATGTATTGACAAGATAAACTGGATGTTAGTTGCAATGTGTCTTATGAATGAATGCATGGAGGAAACATTTACTACCAGTGACCTCAGCAACATTATTATATCTCATTTGATATGCTCCAGGCCACTATGTAGTGGGAATATATCCACCTGCAACCATAGAACACACTCGCTATCTCCACAGTGCTATACATGGCAGTCATTTTTGCTTGATTCACTGACCAACACATCCACTGGTTGACTCTCAGCATCATATTCAAGTCATGGCAGTGCTGCATCCCCTGCATCTCTCCCTATTGTGGGTATTCCAACCTCAGAGGTGGTGGACATGTTAGATGTTGTGTTGTTTGAGGACACAGATGGAGCCCGTGTGGGATTCTTAGGTGTAAGATGTCTATCATGTTCTAGTAAGGCCATGTACTCAACCAGTAGCTTTACATTGGCCTCTGTGATGGCAGATATAGTCGATACCTCCCCCTGTAATGGGGCAGACAGTGTCATGTGTCACTAGATCATGTCATGTGCATGTTGCTATCATTGTCAGCCATGTCAGGCTGTCATCAGCCATACAGTGTGCTGTAGTTCTGGATCTTCCACCAGTTAAAACTGTGAAAGAATGAAAAAAATGTAACACCATTGTCAGACCACACAATATGTCCTCATATCCCCCTCTTGCATGCAAAGTAGCACACCTGGCAATAGTGTTATATAATATATTAGAAGACACACCTTGTTGTATGATGTCTCTGTCCCAATGTGCAAGTGGACCTTAGTCAGTCCCTCTTTTCAGTCTTACAATAGTGTGGCTATAGTCTACTAAAATAGATGTTACTAACCCGACTGGTACTTAAACTCTGAGCTTTGGCCAGCTAAGCCCTACATGCAATCAACTGGACATATAAGTGAATTTAAGTAAATCTTTATCTGCATTTTTTTCAAATAATACAGCATTTAAATTGATTTATTTGTGTTGCATTGAATACTATCTTGCTGGAAGTCATGGCTCTGTTTTTTCAGTTAATGCTTGTTAGAATTCCTGCATAGCCAGTGATAAGTGGGGGTAGTTCACTTCATTGTTATTCGGTTTCTGCCTTATATAACTGGTACATTTTGGATTATTTTCTGCTTAAACTCTGAGCTTTGGCCAGCTAAGACCTACATGCAGTCAACTGGATGTATAAGTGAATTTAAGTAAATCTTTATCTGCACTTTTTTCAAATAATACAGCATTTAAATTGATTTATTTGTGTTGCATTGAATACTATCTAGCTGAAAGTCGTGGCTTTGTTTTTTCAGTTAATGCTTGTTAGAATTCTTGCATAGCCAGTGATAAGTGGGGGTAGTTCACTTCATTGTTATTTGGTTTCTGCCTTATATAACTGGTACATTTTGGATTATTTTCTGCTTAAACTCTGAGCTTTGGCCAGCTAAGACCTACATGCAGTCAACTAGACATATAAGTGAATTTAAGTAAATCTTTATCTGCACTTTTTCAAGTAATACAGCATTTAAATTGATTTATTTGTGTTGCATTGAATATTATCTAGCTGGAAGATGTGGCTCTGTCTTTTCAGTTAGTTCCCCACCCACCTACCCACCCTCCCTGTTTTTGTTTTGGTGTTAATTTTGGTGGCTTTGAAACTGCCCGCCCCTCTTCTAAATTTGCATTTGAATACTCCTCCTGGGCCCATCTCATTTGCTCACTCAAAAAAAAAAAAAAAAAAAAAATTTGCACTTTTTCATCTGATTTTACTGTATTTGTGTTTCTTCCTACTTTATTACCTTATTTTGCTTTTGTGTCATCTTAAAAGTACTCAGTTGTATTTATTACTGCTTGGTGTAACTATCATTCTAAGCCTTTTGGTTTAAGCACTTGGACTTCAAACCAGTTGTTTTATATTAAGAAGGTTTGTGGTCTGCACTGTTGTAGCAGGACAGGTAGCTTACATCCTTCTAAGTTGGGAACTGCTGATTGAAGGCTCCGTGTCTGTTATTCTAAAAGTGTATTAGTTCTGGTTTAAGCACTTGGGTTTCAGGCCAGTTATTTTACATTAAGAAGGTTCATGGTCTGCACTCTTGTGGGAGGATAGGCTGGACTTTGCCCTTCTGAGCTGGGAATTTCTGGTTAAAAGCTTATAGTGCCTGCATATTTGAACTGTTTCTTACTGAAATTGGTGCACCTTATTTCCTGTAGCATAGACTAGATCCAGGCCTGCTGAATCTAGCTTTGTTTGTATAACTTCAGAACTAATCCAGGCCTTCTTTTTTGGAGAAGGTTCCCCTGCACCCCAGTGGCAAGAGTGTACACTTAGAGCTTGACTGATTGAAGACTACAGGAACAGGACTCAGTTTTGAGATTTTTTACTGGTTAATTGGGTAATTTGTTTAAAAGCCTTTTCTGATTGCTTGTAGTCATCTAAAGCTGTCTTAAGTGTGTTTTTTACTGTTTGTAGTCATTTAAAGCTGTTTTAAGTGTATTTTTTCAAAAAAAAAATTTTCCTTGTTTCCCATCTTTCTAAGCTAGTATAGTCCAGTTTCCAGGCTAGTGCTGAATTCAAGGCTGTGTTACAATTTTCTGAGTTGCCCATACCTTACTTGGATAGAGGGAGGTTTCTCTGTTCACCTGTGAGAGAGGGAGCTTTGAGCAGCCATCTGTCCCTGGAGGAGTGGTTCCAGCCCAGAAGTTAGTAGTTTATAGTCCATTTTGGGCTAATTTCTATATCTTTCATTTCCCTGCTGTAAAAACCATGTTTGCACGGTTTTGCACGTCCGGGCAGTGCCAGTTAGCTAGGGCTAAACCTATCCTGCCTCCACCAAGTCTCCTCTTCAGTTTTCCCCTTGAAAGTAGTCTAACTCTCAACCTAAGCACTTGAAAAGCATCCTACAGTCCAGCATTTGCTCTGACCTAATTGCAAGTACTAATATACCCTGACTCTTGATTGCCCAGCAGGGCAAGGGTCATTATTCACCCTTCACCAACCAAGCGACTAAGTAGCTCATCCTACTATTCTGGCATGAACAAAGGGCAATTTCATGTATACTCTCCAGTCCAACTGGTGAACCTGGGTATCCTGAGGCAATGTTTCAACTGCCTCATGTACACAGACAGCCCTCTCCTCCTACCAAAAAACATTAACATATGCGAGAGATGCAATTATATAGCTAAATTGGAGGCTAAGCTCTCTCCACCCAAGACTGGAACAGGCAGTCATGAGGAGAAGGTTAACACTTGCACCACACCTCCAGCCTCACACAGACATACTAAACCAGCACTGGCAAAAAATACACATAAATACAAAAAATCATATTCAGAGGCTCTAAAAAAACCTGCAAAAGCTTCACAGACCTCCAAAGCAGACACCCAAAAAACCTGCAGCTCCCACCACAAACCAGACAACACATAAAACACAAAATCAGTGTTTCACACAATCACAGCCCTTAAGGCAAAATAACATACCTAACACACTAGTAATACTTGACTCTATAGTCAGGCACACTGACGTCCCACTCACTAGGCTGGACAAGGAGAAGGTTACTGTTAGCTGCTTGTCGGGTGCCAGAATCCACCACATAACACAAGCACTCAGGTCACTCTAGAACAAGTACAAATATGGCTCTGTCATTGTTCACGTTGGTGTGAATGACCTGAGATGTACCTCCCTGGACTACATGAAAAGAGACATGGAAGAGCTCTCTGAACATGTAGCCCAGGCAGATATGACTCTGACCCTGAGTAGCATCCTGCCCTCACCAAGAATGATACAGCAGTATAAGGAAAAAATGATCAATTTCAACAATTGGCTAAGCTTCTGGTGTCATTCAAAGGGGATCCAGTGTCTGTCAGCCTGGGACGACATGCTCGACAAGCCTCATTGCTTTGCAAGAGGCGGCTTGCACCTGTCACCCCTAGGCTTTCGAATACTTGCCAAGGCTCTTGCTGCCCCCATAGTGCCTTTTTTAGGCAAGGCTCAAAAGTCAAACCCACCTCCGTAAACATCACAAATAAAAAAAATGAGGGTTATGCTACTCAACACCAGGAGTTTCAATCTCAAAATGCATGCACTCAAAGCACTCCTCAGTATGGAGAACGTTGACATCTGTGCAGTAACTGAAACCTGGTTCAAGGCTCCACAGAGCACCCTCGCACTACCGGGTTACAACTCACACCACACATTTCAGCCACAGAACATGGATCGAAAAACAAAAGGAGGGGGTGTATCCATATTCATCAAGGATACCTACACCTCCAGGTTAGTGGCACAGTATGATACCTCCGAGATCATCCATGTGCAACTAACATCAGGCAAATCTGCAATGCAAATTGTGGCCTGCTAAAGATCACCCTCCATGACCCAGGACCACCACTCTACCTTTCTGGAGACACTGGAAAACATGAAGATCCTACCAAACACACTGATATTGGGCAATTTCAATTATCCTACCATTAACTGGGAAAACTACTCAAGTACAAACTCCCAGGTCCAGCGCTTCCTGGAATTTATCAACTCAAATTCCCTGGATCAGCTGGTAAACTCCCCTACCAGAGGTGAAAACATATTGGACCTGGTGATCACCAACATGGGCGACAGGTGTTCCACACTGGAGGTCAACCCATCACTGGTTAGATCAGACCATGAACTAATCACTCTGGATGTCCACACCACACCACCAACTCCAACCAAGGAAACCACCATGAAAAACTTTTCTATAGCAAACTTCACCTTACTTAAGACAGAGGTGGTAAGTTTCACAGCCCCCATGCTAAAGGATAACAGTGTCCAAGATGCAGGAACCTTTACAAATGCACTATTTGTGCACCTACAAGGATGCTTGGATTGTGCCATCCCTAGCAAAACCAAGACTCACTCCCCTAAGAGAAGGAAACCAGTCTGGTGGACCCCTGACATAAACAGGCTATACAATAGAAGGAGGAAACTAGTTCAGAAAAAAAGCAAATTCCAAAAAGGAAAGACATCCCTGATCAGTATCAGTAAGAAACTAAGGTCCCTCATAAAATCCTCCAAGGCTAACTTTGAAAGAAAAATAGCCAAGGATTCAAAAGATAACCGCAAAGCTATGTCAAGAATCTAAGTGGCAACTCGCAGATATGCTCTGAGCTAGTGCAAAATAGCACAGAATATACTGAACCCACTGATATTGCCAACATCCTGGCAGATAGATTCAGTGCAAACTTCACCCCCTTCTCACCCCCAAAAGGGCCCACAACAATACTGGAAAAGTGGAGTGTCCCGGAAATCATAGATGCACAGATGAAAACAGCCCTTTCAAAAGCCAAAAGCACAGCGTCAATGGGGCCAGATGGTGTCCCAGGCTGCGCCTTGCACGAACTACAGAACGAACTAACCCCCGACCTAAATACACTGTTCAACTTCAGCCTCTCCACAGGCTACATGCCCATAAAATGGTGCACAGCAACAGTTTTTCCGCTCCACAAAGGAGAGGCCACAACTGACCCTGGTAACTATCACCCCATAAGCCTGACTAGCCTGGTCTGCAAGGCTATGGAAAGCATCATCATGGAACTCATTAACAAAGACATTGGGAACCTCCAAACACTTGACCCAACCCAGTTCAGCTTTGTTAAGGGCAGATCATGCCTACTAAAGCTGGTTGACTTCTTCGAGACAGTCACCAAAGCCATAGATGAGGGGAAGGTAGTTCACACAGCCTACCTTGACCTCGCCAAGGCTTTTGACACCATTCTCCACTCTGGAATTATAGAAAAACTCACCAGCTTGAACATAAACCCCTACGTCATGAGATGGGTTGCCAACTGGCTTACAGACAGAACTCGCACGGTAAGAATAGCAGGCTCCAGTTCCGACTCTAAACCAGTCACAAATGGTGCCCCACATGACTTGGTCCTGGGACCCCTACTGTTCGGCATATACCTCTCAGAAGTACAAGCAAACACAGGAGGACTATGGCTAACCAAGTTCGCCGATGACTGCAAACTGGGAGCCATAACTGACTCTCCACCTGACACAGACATTCTCCAAAAGGGCCTTACTGAGACGGACACCTGGTGTCAAAGTCATGGTCTCAAGCTAAATGCCAAAAAATGCATAGTCATCCCATTTGGGAAAAACAAAACACCCATGAATTACCACAAAGGTGGCAGCCCCCTTAATACAGAAGAGGTAATAAGAGATCTGGGGACCCAGGTAGATAGTAATCTCTCCTTTGACAATCATATTGCCAAAGTAGTTAGAAAATACTTCTATGTAGCTCATCTAATTACTAAAGGGTTCACATCAATAAATAAAGAGGTTATAGTGCCCCTCTACTCATCACTCATCAGACCCATCATAGAGTACAATGCCCCATTTGGGATGTACCTCACAAGACACTTCCAACAACTGGAAAGACCACAAAAGAACCTCACCAAGGGGATTACTGGCCTCAAATATATGTCCTATGCAGCCCGACTGGAAAAACTCCAGCTGTACTCAGTCACATATCGCTTATTCAGAGGTGATCTCTACCTGACTTACAAAGCCATGTCCAACTCAGAATTGATGGACATGCTCCACCTAAAGAAATCCAAGTCACTGCCAGCTACTCGCTCTAGTGAGCTAAACCTCACCACAACAATAAATAGAACATGGTGGAGGAATAGATTCCTGCCACAGAGACTCCCCATGCTTTGGAACAAAATTCATAACTACATTAGGCAGAGCCCCTCACTAACACTCTTCAAGAGAAACCTTGACGAGTGGATGGGTAACAGAAAATACACCCCTGGGATCACTTCATTGGCTCTTCTTGACAGAGCTCAGTTAATTAATCAATGGGATGGCAAAAGCTGACACACTCAGGCTATGGTTATTAAATGCCCTTGGGCAGATAGCCTAGTACCTACCTATGAACCTATGAAGTGTTGTTTGTGCCAGGCTTGCTGTCATAGCTAAGTCTCACTCAAGTATGGGGGCTTAAACTTCCTGCTAGGAAGTGACATCAAAACTCTTGAATTTCTGCCAGGAAATTCTGTGTGTTGTAGGCCCACCCTCATCATGATGTCCTGTGCTTTTCCTTTGTGTGGAGTATGATATCTGTAACCCTCCATCACACCTGATGTAGGGAACCTATTATAGAGCCCACAAAATTCATATCCTTCACCTATCCCTATCAAATCCAGTAATATTACTGCTTGACTGGGGATCTACATGTGCATGCTATATGAGTGCAGGGCCTGCAATAGCAGTTAGTTTTATTGACTGGTAAACTTTTGTAGGCTTTCTTCTTACTGACCATGCTGGTACCTGTACACCTGAGGACAAAAATGTTATTCATTGGTCATATATATTATGTTGTTGCATGTACAAGATTATGACCATGGCTTTCCCCCCTTTATAGACTTGTTTAACAGCTGCAGTTATTGCTATGTACAGCCTCATCACTCCCTTTATTTAGCTCCCTACAGCTGACCATCAGCTCCCATCAGTTTTTCTCCTTGTTCACTGAGTCTGCTAGTCTACCAAACCTATCTTAGCCTCCTCCTGGCTCTATCCAACCCAAGCTTGGGTTTAGTGAGAGGATTGTTAGGATGCTGGTACAGAATCATACTATTTCTGGGGAGTATAATTTGACCTCCCAACCCCAGCAGCCTTGAGGTCTCTGCTATGACTACCTCTGTTCATGTCTGAGCCCTACTTCCCAAAGCTGGACACTATTGTGCAATGCCAGTCTGACAAAGTCTCAGTTACACATACAAAATGACATGCCACATTGTCCCTGACAACCACAATGGGGTTAGTAGTTGTAGATGATGTACTTTACCATGGAGGACTCCTTCCTTAACTCTGTAATTCTCCATGCCTGGTACAATTTTACTCAAATTCCACTATGTCTCAGTCATATGGTTATAAACAATGTTGCACAAGACGGAAAGGGCATTTTATATCACATTTAGTTATGCTGACGAAGCCAGATAGCATAAATGTCTGAGACTTGTTACTTGTACACAATGCACTACCTATACATATCTGCATGAACAATTAGTGGTCACATGCTTCATGCTAAATGTGACATGCATCACTATGTTGCAAGACATGTGATTTATAGATATGTATCTGGGTACATGCTCCTTAAATGGACTTAATGAGTGCTCATAGCTGCCTCTCAAGAGTGGTAAAAACAGAATTGTTTGAAGTGAAATGAAGATCAGGATTTTTCTCTTCTTCCTGCAGAGGAATTTTAAGATGCACCTGTTATGTCATTATGATTGCCCGTTGAATAGGCCAGATGCCAGTTATGACCTGTCACTGAGAGATGCCACTGCTATAACCTGCTCTGGAAGCAGAGGTTCAAGAGAATGAGCCAGAGATGTCCTGTGCATATTTTTGTGTGGTTATTACCAATGCCCTTTAGAATGTGCACTGTCAATCATGTATGCTTACCAGTGTGTGCTTTCATTTGAAGTTGCTGGGAAGGGGTGCCTTAACATGGTTGGTTGCTGTAGTGGGCAGGATCACCTCCACAAGCAGGAGTGCATGCATGTATTCTGTGACAGTTTACTTTACAGCTGCAACTTTACTGTATCCTATACATGAGATCATTGTTTCTCATTGTGTTGTCCCTCTACAGATCCAGTTATGCAGTTGTGGAATAGCAGGAGCAGAAGCTAAGTTCACCACAGTCTCACCAGTAGCTACTTTTGTTGCTGGGCCACCAGTGCCTTCCAGGCCAGCTTCTCAGGAGGATGGTGTCTTTGCTGTAGGTGTCTTGGAGGGTTCAGTGATCCTCACTGTATCTGCATCTCAAAAGTGTGGGTTGAAGGTTCTTCCCATGTGGATGGACTAAAGGACTCTGTACTTGTATGTTGGCATGCGTTGAAGAGGCTGGCTACTGCTAAGATGAAATGAAAGCTAGATGTCCTCCTTGGCAACATGTATCATCTTCTGGAGGTCTGGTAGAGTCACATGACTAGCAAACTCCACCCATCATGCCTCCAGGTGAGTGAGGCCTGGCTTTCTTGCCTTTCAGCCAGCATGGCAACCAACCAGGCCAGCAGTCTACCATATCCTCTTCCCACTGTGTGGAATTCCACATTCCTTCTTCATGGTCTTGCCCACCCCCTTTCACTAACTGTCAACCTTTAGTATGCATTTTTTCATTCACTGTCTTCTCTACCTTCTGTTGGCATAACTCCCCTAGCTGTTTGTCTATTTGTTTTACATTGCTTCCTGCTCCTCTCCCTCTGTTCCATACACAGTCATTCCTCGGTATCCTCCCCATATACCCTTCATATTGACTTGGCTTGCTAGTGTGTCTTAGTTCTCATGCCCCTCATGTCACTCTTGCTTGCTGCTATAGTGCTTAGTTTGCCATATGCTAGCACTTCTCTTCATGTTACCATTGCAGCTCTGTTTTCTTCTGCAGTCAGTTGCTCAGCTGAAGTCCAAGACATTCATATAAATAATAAATACAGCACTAGCAGCAATTTCTTTCCAAACAATCTAAGGTGCAATTGATACAAAGACTGAAGTTACATTTTGGACAAGGAAGTCCAAATTCTAATCCATGTCTCCAGTGCAAAAATAGCCCCCTAAAAACATAACTAAATAACTTTGGTGAAATAACAGCAACTGTAGAAGAGGTCTTTGAATGCCAGCAGTTAAGTAATTGAATATCAAGTAGCACATGAAAAAGAGATTCAACAAAAAATTAAAAAGATAAGAGCAGAGATGACAACCCTGCTTGGACCACACATAATCTACATGGAAGGGGTGGAAGATACATTAGCATACTGTAAATAAATAAATGTGAAAGTATACACTGTATAACATTTTTACCCAATTATCAAATCAGACAGGCAAACAAAATGTTTCTAGAACTTTACAAAGAAATTGATAGGCTACCCTGATAAAAAGCTTTCAATGTTTCCACTGGCTGGTCTAAAAGAAAATGTTTCAGTGTCTGATTCAAGAATATTACCGATTGTAAAGCTATAGACTGAGACGAATAAACAAGTAGACAACAGGCTTAAATGTGACAAAATAAAATAAAATTAAAACACATGCTGTAGTCAAATTCTAGGCTGAACTTGGACAAATTATTTTTTATTTCCTTTTAATAGCAATTACATATTTTTCCTTTGATTAGATATTTTATTTATTAAAATAATTTCCCTCTTCAAGTATTTACATGTTACTTTTTCTAGGATTTTAAGGCACTAAAATGTGAATATTTTATTTAAAATAAAATATGGTTTCAAAAGGTATTAAGAAGGTGGCTTGCTTTCCTTTCTTACTTTTTGCTAAAATTGCTGTACTTAAAATGATTATAATTTTCGACCATTTTTCATGATAATACCTTCTCTTTCGAATGACTGTTACATTTACCTTGTCATTTTAAAAAATTACTTGCTGCTTTTCCTGCCTTATTGTCTTTAGTAGAGGTTTGTTCTAGCTCTTCATTAAAAATGTTGGTATTTTAATAAGAATAATGCAATTACAAAGATTTGTGGCTTTCTTGTCTTACTTCTCTAAGAGGTCTATATTTTTCCGGCCTGCAAACTTCTTCTGTTATCCAGTTTTGCATTTACAAGGGATTTCCAGAATGATATATACCTACCTTAAACATTATATATCTAGCTGTTCGAAATGTGCCTATTTTTCATCTGGTACTTAGATACTGTTTTCTATTTATTACTTTCTGTAATATGTTTAAGAAGAGAACCTGTATTTCCAGACTTCGTTATTATTTTTTTGCATGCGCTAAATGTAAGGATAGATTTTGTCCGTTCTTCTATTTGGGATAGCTATGCTTCCAGTGTGAATTGTTACCAAATCTATAATGTGTTTGGAAACAGAATCTTGCTACTATCACATTATCTAACTATTCTAGCTTCAATCTATGAAGATATATAACATATTTCACACCCTGTAAATCGGGCCTCATTTTTCTTGTATAATATGGATTATCTCTGATATGTGTATCCATAGAAGTTGACATTATACATGTTTTAGACATGTTTTAGAAATCAAAGCTTGCTTCAGCAACATGTAAATTCTTTAATTAAAAATTTCCAAAAAGGTTTATGATAAAAATAAATAAAAAATAAAAAAACACAGATCAGTAAAACCAAAAAAGCAGCACTTTAGTAACACTCTGGTGCCTCAGCTTAGAATAGCCTTCAATAGCCTCATAGATGGCTATTCTAAGCCGAGTCGCCAGAGTGTTATTAAAGTGCTGTGTTTTTGGTTTTACTAATCTGTGTTTTTTTATTTCTTGTTTGGCTCTTTGCTTTAGTGGTTACAATAAAAATTAGTCTGGATTCTCCATATATGCTTTTTGTGATTTTGGTTTATTTATTTGATTTTAAGTTCCACAGAATTATTGGGATTGTATTTTCTCTGCTAAAATGATATATTGCTACAATGCTGACAAATTTAAAAGCATTTCCATTTTCCATTTTTGAATATTAATAAAACAATTCTTGGTGTTTTGAAGTTAACAGAGAGACTTAGAAAGAAATTTTCTGATTGCAAATTCTCATGTAACTCAAGGCACAGGAGAGATATATGCTAATGAACATATAATGAGCCATGCTATATGCTAATAAACTAAAAAAAAACATGTCAGAGTGATTCAGAAATTTATAAATGTAGCTCAGCCACATTGCACAATTAGCAATATGCACAACCCTTTGCTCATGTACAAGCACAAAACAACTGTAAACAATGTCATAGGTTGACACATCAGTTGAAAACGTATTATGTGTCCATTCTCTGCATTTAACACAAGCAGCCCAAGTCAGAAAATGAACAAAGTCCTGGCCACAGTTCTCATCATTTGCACGGATGGGGAAGGAAACTGTACTACATTGCACAATACCAAAGCAGATACAGACAAAGTAGTAATGATGCATACAAAACAGCAAACTGCACAATCACTTGCATAGATTAGCCACTGTGTGCATCAGACATAAGACAGCCTTTTGAGAATATGAACAAAGGCCTGGCTACACTTACTGTCATTTGCACAGGTGGCGTAGGAAACTGTTCTACATAAGTATACAATACCTAAGCAGATACAGACAAGAAGTAGTCATACATGCAAAAATGCCACAATATACTAGCACATTCATAGGTTGTCCACTCTGTGCATGAGGCATAGGCAGCCCAAGTTAGAATGTTACAAGGACAAGACACAGTTATCATGAGCACATGTGGGGAGGGGTTACAGAAGTGCATGTCTTTCACATGAATGTGTGTGAGTGGGAAAAGGTGTGACAAAATGAATGACTGGGGTTATGGTTAGTGTGTAATTCTACAGTGTGTTGGGGGGTTTATTGGTTATAAGGGCCTGGTGCACTGTGTGAGGGAGATGAGCTATGGGCAGTGGTGATTTGTATGCATGTGGTTCAGCACTGCATGTGGTATACTGGACAGATGTAAGGCAGTCATGGCAGAGGGTTCAGTCTCCCATGTATGCCTGCACACATGAGAAGTGTCTCTGTCAGGAGTTGCACTGGCTGTTCCGTGACCCTGGCTAGATGTTGGTGTGCTATCTGAACATGACCAATGTCTACTGGAGGACATTTAAGCATGGCCATGACCATGGTCACTAGGATGATCTCTCCTGGTGTAGACAAATTCACCACTGGCGAAGTAGTGGAATTGCTACTACTGAAGGAGCAGGACCTCACATGTCCATGGCCATGTCTGCTAACATCTGAGGATGTTACAAATTACCAGGCTTGAGGACTGGCCCTTGCACCTGTCAGATGATCCATAACAGACCCTACAAGAGTTAGCTGACCTGCTCCTAACAAATCCAAACTGAAATGGGTCCAGTGTTTGGAGGTTCCTTATGTCCATATTAATTAGTTCCATGATAAGTATTTTCATGGCTTTCCATATGAGGCTGATCAGACTTATATGTATGTAATTGCCTGGATCTGTTGAAGGTCCTCCCTTATGAAGGGGATGGCTTTAGCCTTTCATTATTCATGTGGTACAGAAACTGTATGGGGGCTGAGATAGAACAGTAATTGTTTCATGATATTTAAGATGCCTCCAGGAATATTGTTAGGACCCTCTGATGCAGAATTTTTAGATTTTGATAGCACTTTCAGGACTTGGTCTTGTGTGATAGTTGAAGGTGAGATATTTTCAGGTATATCTTGAGGGGCAGATGGAGGGAGAAAAGAGGGGTAAAGTTAGTGATGAATTTATTTGCCAGTAGGTTGGCTAGATATTCACTCTCAGTGTTGGTAACATCATTCCAATCAGCTCAGTGTGTTACTGCATTGCACTTTTGAGATTACGAACATAACTGAAAAAGGCCTTATGATTGTCCTTGGCTTGGGTAGCTAATTTAGCCTCAAACTTGGCTTTGGTGAATTTCATTAAGCTCCTGACTTGTTTGTTTATATCAGTGATGAGGGTGCTAGGATTCTAGTAATTACTCTTCTTACTTTTGGTCAAAATTCTCTTCCTTTTATTGTAAAGCTTGTTGATATTATGGTTCCACCATGTGGGTTTGTTTCTTGGGTTTTCCTTGTGCTTGTTCCTACAAGGTACAGTTGTTTCTGTGCAGCTGTTTACATACTGGTATAGTGTGGTGGTTTATGTTTCCACATATTCAGTGGTGTTAACTGGGTTTGGTGGTGGTGATTTGAAGTTTGCCAATACATCAGTAGGTAATGTTTCTTAGAAAAATTTCTAAAGGTACCTTGAGTGGAAGGATCTCTGGTTTCAGTTTTATTTTGAAGGAGACAGCTTCATGGTCAGACCTAAAAAGTGATGAAGATATGCAAGGGATGGCGCAAGATACCTTCATATTTGTAAGGGCAAAATCCAAGATGTTGTTCCCCCTAGTGGGTACTCTGACTAATTGTTACAAGGTGTTTGTATTGACAAAAGTCCAGAAATCTCTATGCTTGTGCACTAGTGGTGGTGTAGGTCTCCCAGTCTATAGCTAGATAGTTTATATTACCTAGCAAAAAGGTATTATGTTTAATATTGAGTGAATTTAGTTCCAGTAGATAAGTGTTCTCAAGTAAAATAGACACAAAATACTCAAATGTCATGCAATAAGTCATCATATTTATTATGCTGTGTATATGCACATTTGAAGATAAGCAATATTAAAGTGGTATATGACAAACTGAAGTTCACATCAAGCGAGCCTACTGTGGTGGGATGATAGTATGATCAGTATGTACACATGCAGGCAGCTTGCAATAATAATTCAGATACAGGGAAAAACAAATAAACAGTCATATATATTATCTGTGTTTACACAGCACAGAAAAATGATAACATTGAGCAAAGAGGCAGGTAAACAGCAACACACACCTGAAAATTGTAAGACTACTGCTATAAGGGAACAAAAGTGTACCACAGTAGTTTACTGACAGAAGTACAAAACTAGATTCATCACCCATAGCTTAGTAATGATCCCTGCTTCATGTCACATTTATACTCTGGCCACAATGTGTATGCTAATTACTTCTCAACTCAGTGGTGTTTCAGAATTTCACCACCTGCAATAATGAGCAACCCAGGTAAACGTGTTGAGTTCTGCACGATGCTTTACACATCTCTGAGCACTTGTGGAGAAATTCTGCTAGACGTTATTGTGAGATAGTCAGGCTTAAAGTAGGTGTACATCATTGGGACAAGTGTTACATCTATTGGCTGTTAAAGAGTCATGCTCCTAAAACCTAAACATTGTAAAGTTCTGTCACATGTTACTGTGTTATAATTATTTTTATATGACAGCTATATTACATATTACTAAATACTGTCAATGCATCAAAATAGCATTGAAAAAAGCATATTGTACAATCTGAAGAACTCTGAAAGTCCAACTTGTAGGTGTATGTGAAGTGTCAGTAGACTGGTCAACATATTCACCATTTATTCAATGATTAATGTGAGTTGGGTGTTCCATAATGTATACACCACATATTATTAGGGTCTATATTTAATCAGCAAATGCTTAAAATAGTGACAGCTGATTTATCGACCTTTAAAGAGCGAAACCTGACAATCTCGAAGACAAGGAACAGCAATTTTTTTCCCAGTTGAAAAAAAATCACTGTTACAAAAAAAAAAAAAAAGTTGAAAACACAAAAAACTCCCTGATATGGGGAGCTGTGCCTGCACACCCCCCTACTTAAATATACCAACTCCAAGATCGCACCACAGTGGAGGAAATGGCAAAGTCCTGAAAACTGCCCAGCAATTTTTTTTCCTCGGAAATAATCGCTGTTCCATGTCTTCGGGATTGTCAGGTTTCTCTCTTAAAGGGTCGATAAATCAACGTTTTAATATAGACCCTACTGTTAGCGATGGCCATCCTGGCCCTAACCATAACAATAACCACAGAAATGTTATTTTTTGACCTTTGACACTGACCATAAAATTTCCTGGTAGGAAAAACAGGGGCTCATGTTATATTCAATACAGTACATTTGGTGGAGAGGGCTGATATTCCGAGCTGTACTTCCTGTGGTACATGGTTTGATGCCCTAATCTGCCTACTGTATGACCTTGATCAAGTCAATTAAATGCACCTTGCTGTCAGAGTCTCCGTAAAAAGGAACTGGTGTTTCCAGTAGGTCTAGGTGGTTAACAAATAAGTATTATTATTATTATTATTATTATTATTACATTGGCAAGGGGATCATAAGAGTGACATGCATGCAATTATTATGCCATTCTGCCATCTGTGCAACCATCTGCTTCCTTCCTCTTTACCTGTCCATCATATCCTCCCATTTCCAGCATTTAATTTCATCAAAAAATACATAAACATATGACACATGGACACAAATGGCACATGCTACCAATTTTTTAATTTTTTTATTAATTATCCACTGCAAATGCTTGGTATCAAGCAGAGTTACTGGTCGTTGATGAGCAGAGGGAAATAATACTTCTTGTCCTGTGGCAAAAATGAAGAACATTCCTTTGCCACAGGTCATGCACCTGACCATTACATATCAGTAAGCAACTCTGACATAATTAAAATAAGCCAATTTAATTCTGTTCTCTGTAACCGCTTTCATGGATCAACATATAAACGATGTGAGAAGTCCATTCCAGCTCAGTCTATGCAGGGTTCTAACCCAATGAGGGTGGGATGTTGTTTCATGTTTTCTTCTCAGTCTGCAACTGACTTCTATTCTGCAAGTAAAAGTATAACATTTGCAGAATGATGTAAGAAATACAAATTGAAATTGTTGGGATTTTCTCCATATCATTTTGCAAATGTACATTTAACTGCTATTTCTCACTGATGAGCACATATAGACAGACTTACTTGCAACACTGGATACTGCAGTTGTTGTTGTTGTTATTTGTCTTTCGGCTTTTTCCCGGTTAGGGGTCGCCACAGCGGAACTCTGGTCCGCTAATGATTGGCAGTAGATTTTCATGAACGCTGAGGTGCCAGCTCGACGTCCAACCTTCAACGAAGGTACGCCCATTCACGCATGTCTTTTGAACGCCCACCCAACCGCGGGGAGGACATGCAGACTCCACACAGAAGGCACTCCCCACACTCCAGCCGAGATTCAAACAGGAGAACCTCTTGCTGTGAAACAACAATGCTACTACTGCACCACCATGGATTAATATGAAGGAAATGACTCTGAGACACATGGGCTACATTCAATTTTGTTACATATGTCCTTGTTACCCATCATCATCCTGCCACTAGCAGCATCACTATTCATATTTAGGAAGCAGTAAATAACAGTTCACATCCATGGCAAAAACTGCAGAAAATTCTTTCAGCTGTATTAATAATATACTGACCAATGCATGAATGAGCTTAGCCATATTGATATAAGCAAGATAAACAGCTATTTATTTTAAGTGTAACAGCTTCTGTGGTTCAGTGTACTCCTGATGTGTTGTTCAAATTATCAGTCAAGTAAGTGAAGGGTTATGATTCATTGATTACTTCTGTCTATATAATACTGATCATATACCTCTTTCAAATGTGTGCTGTCTGACAGCTGTTGTGTAACTTGCTCTGTGGTTTAGTGGACAGATGTGATGTGACATATCCTTCTTGGCTGGGACACGTTCACAGGTGTATGGTTTTGCTCAGCTAAGTCTTGTACTTCCTTTTAACTATGGCCAAATTCACACATAGACACACACACACACACACACACACACACACACACACACACACACGCACACGCACACGCACACGCACACACACACACACACACACACACACACACACACACACACACACACACACACACACACCCACACACACACACGCACACGCTGGTCTTTTCAAATGCGTGCTTTTTGACAACTACTGTATAACTTCTTATGTGTTGTCAACAATTAAAGTATAGTTGAGAAAATGTGAGTTAGAGAGGCAGGAGTTCAAATCTAGAGCAGCATGCATTATATCAGTGTGTACAAAGCAATTGGTGACATACAATAATGACATAATAGATATGATGTGAAAAATTCTATTTGCATTTCACAGGCAGAGAGTTTTGATTCCCTTTGTGTTGTAGTCAGCATTGCTATTCACAATTAGGAAATGTTAAGTATCAGTTTGCATCTTATGACAAAAACTGAAACAAAATTCTTTCAGCTGCATTCATATGCTGGCCATCACACAAATGAGCTTAGCCTCAATGCATGAAATAAAACAATACTGATATAGGCATGAGAAGACATTTATTATTTCAACTGCAACAGCTTCCATGGTTCAATGTATACCTGATGTGATAATTCAACTTATGAATAAGGTATGTAGAGGCTTGTGATCCTCTAATTACTGGTGTGTGTTTTACAATGCTCATTTATCAGTCTTGCATAATGTTGTCACACTCATTCAAATGTGTGCTTTCTGAAACTGATGTATAATTTGTACTGTGGCATCCCTAGCTATTACACAACTCAAGTTATTGAGAGTTAGGCAGACAGGGGTTCAAAACTATGATGCTGAAACTTGTGAAGTGCAGAAAACTGTCATTATCATAAGCTAATAATGCCATATAAGTGCAAAATGCAGTAATGTGATATGCTCATCTGACAGAGTCCATGCCTCAGGAAAAGCAAAGCATACATTGATTTGTACAGGGGATAGTGGCTTTCACTTTTCTCTGTTCATTTAATGTCTGCAGCATTATGTTTAACTTCACATGCCTATATATATTCAAAGCTCTTCAACATACCTTCTTCTGTGGGGTATCTTAGTCAAGGCCACTAATTGGCAATGTCAGTAAAGCCAGATATGTGCATTTTGTTTACCCTGAGATCACTCGCTCTGTTTCCCTGAAATACATTTTGTAGCCTCCTCTTTCATGAGTATGCAATTAGCATGACTTGCTAATACCCTATTCTTGTGAGTGTAACCTTAAACAAAGTCAAGAGCTCAAAGCCAGTCATGTGCATTTTGTTTATCCTGATAGCACCTGCTCTGTTCCTCTTAAATGTATTTAGCCCCCCTCTTTCATTCGCAAGCCTTGCTAATAACCTATTCTGGTGCTATGTCCTTGATCTGAGTCAGGGAGTCAAACACATGTATATGCATTTTGTTTATCCTGATATCAACTGCTCCATTCCATTAAAATGTATTATTCTAAGGACTCTTTCTCCCAATGCTGTGGCAGGCCATGCTCCTAAAGTGGTCCTGAGCAACAATGACATTGGCAGGAGTTTGACCTCATCCCTGTGCCGTTCTCTTTCAGTGCTGTTATCTCTTCCATTCCCCTGAGTGAAAGTTATCCTGTCATGAGTGTGTACGTTATATGGGGGATGTTGGCATTTGTCTAACATAGTTTATTTATCTGAATTCTTCCGCCAATGTTAAGATGGCCAGTTGGTGGATATGTGGTCTTAATGGATAACATGACTTATGTGATTGATATGTGTAGTTATGTACAGATGTGTAATGCACTGTAGGAGATCTGCATCATGACTGCTTCACTGGCCACCCTTTCTAAGGCAGTTGTATGACACATTGTAGTGTGGGAATTCTAGGTTTGTTTCCCCTTGAGATTATGTTACTTGTTCTTTTTTTATTGCAGTCCATTTGTGCATGCAATACATTTCACATATGTGTTTTTATGATCCCTTCACTATGACTTCTGCATTGCCTCAACTTTATATTACAGTGCAGATATAAATGGCATGTGGGTTGAACTGTGAAACTGATGGTCCTCAGGACTGATTTCTTTTCATTTTTAATTACCTTCACAGTATAGTATGGGTGCATGGCTACTATTCCTCATTGATATTAGGTATGTTGAATATTGTTTCATCATATTAGTGTATTACTTTTACATCCCACATCTCCCGTATATACGTCAAACTGTCATAAAATGGCCATATTTTCTTACAATTTTTACTGTGTATCTTTCTGTTTAATGTGTTGTTATGTAACTTACTTTGCACCATAATGTGAACCCTCTCCATGACTTTGGTGAGTGACCTCCGCTCTTGTCCAGTGTCTGTGCCTTTTCACTGTTTATATAATTCTGTATTTATCTGCTCATGTGCACATACCAACTGCCTTGTTTGCATACATATGTGTTTAGCAATGCCACTCATCACACTGACAAGGTAAATAGAGTTGGCTGGGCCACGATGTGGCTGCACTGATAATGAATCCACAAGATCATGTGAAGCATCACATTATGACTGATATTATCCCCCTCATATTTCATATAGACCACATGCATTACTCAAGGACATAACTGCTCTTTTTGATTTCTTTTAACAACAAAGTTAATTTTTGTTAATTTTAGCTGAATGCAATAAATAAGCAGTATGATCTGTGCTATATTTGATTAGAACATTACATAGATCATTTTGTGGATAACACATGTATGCATTCACTGTATAAAATGTATATATTTTGCTAGTTTTTTGGAACCAAAAGGTATAGAGAGTGCAGCTGTGTAAGTAAGCTTATCATAACAGTAGATGTTCAAAAGATTAGCAGTATGAGTTCGCAAAGATATAACATCCAGACAAACAGCTTTGAAAGCTTCAGGGCAACTTCCATGTGCCCAAGGTGTTAGTCAGCTTGAGCTAAGCTGGCTAAACAGACAAGTTTGTGTTCCAATCCCTTCAGAGCTTTTATGTCAACAGAGAGAGGGAGGCTAAGCCCTGAAAGGACAATTCTAGGAATAACAAAAAATAAGTATTCACATCCTGACATAAACAACACACTAAAAGGCAAGGGGAATGTAGGGAGGGAGCAGCTACTGCAGTAGGGATCATTCAAACATCTACTGTTATGGTAAGTTTACTTACACAACTGTACTATGTTCATCATATTTATCACTATTGCAGTGGCCTTAGCTATATGGGTAGATCACCCTAGCTTACATAATTTGGGAAGTGGAAGGGGAAGGGTCCAAGATCCCTTGAAGAATGGTCCTAGCAAAGCCTGATCTAAACCTAGAAAGGGAATCAAGCTTGTAATGTCTTATAAACATATGTATAGAGAACCAAGTTTTTTCATACAGAATACTTCTAGAATCCAACCTTTTCCAAGAAGCCATAGATGAAGCCAAGACCATGGTAGACTATATGGTGGGGGTACATTAGCAAAGAAGTAGCTAAGGGTCATGTGGAAGAAGGTATTCTAGTTAAGGATTCATTTGCTTACTGTAGACCTCCATCCATCAGAGACATGGCATCCAGACTGGTGGTGTGTTTGTGGTTTCCCATCCTATGATCAAGGTTTCTTTTGAATAGGGCCAGGGATGAACTCTGCTTCATGTAAATGGAGAGTTTATTTCATAGTATGGGGATCCTTTGGGACACATATGAGTCTCTCCAACATGATCAAAGTATATCACAGGAAAAGTTCAGGTCCTTGGACCTAGTGTTTCTGGTGCTCTTTGTTGGGCGGATATGCAATGATCCATCACAGCTGGGTCTGAGGATGCCTTATATGCTAAGCATAGATCAGCTCTCAGTAACCTGTAGGACACTGAGTACAGAGATAGGACCGTATGGTGATCTGTGTAGGATAGGATATTCATACCCTGGATTCTCATGGTGAGGAACCTTGGAGGACATCCCAACTGTTGCAAATGCCTGGTTAGGTATATGCCAAAGGGGCCTTCTACTCAGTGATAGGTCTGGTAAGGGCTACGTAGACTGGTACTATAACGTTGTTGAACCTGATTGCCATACCCTTTCTTATGAGTTAGAACAAGAACCCTCATCCATCCGCCTACTTAGCTGAATAAACTACTGAAGACTTCAACAACAACAAGGTGTCTTTATTCCTCAAATGGGGAGGGTATCAGACAGAGAGTCTCCTAGATCTGCTAGCTAAAGTGATTTTATCTGGACTTATCCTTTATACTCTGTTTCTTGCTTATGAGCTAGGTGACATAGAATGATTTTCTCACTATCTTGGCTACATGTTGATTGAAGGCCAAATTACTGTCTGTATATGTTCCCAAATCCCTAACTATTGGGTCAACTCTTAGGTGTGTTTTATCAAGGGAGCAATTAGCTTGAGTGGATGATTTCCTAAAGGGCACTATAATGCATTTTTTTCACATAGAGTTTTAATCCATGGCTTTGACACCAGTAAGTTGTTTGTGTCAGAACCTCTTGTAGGATGTTGGTGTAGTGTGGAGAATTTATGATGGTTCCCAATTTACCATCATCTGTGAACTTGGTGAGCCAGAGGCCTTTGACATTAGCCTAGACTTTTGAGAAGTAGATGCCAAATAGGAGCCAGCCCAACATGGAGCCCTGAGGTACTCCACTGGTGACTGATCTCCTGGTGGAGGTGGTCTCACTGAACCTGACTTCTTGGGTCCTATCTATGAGTCAGCCAGTAATCCAGTGAGTTATGTATGGATTTATGCAAAGCTATAAGAGTTTGTCAGTAATATCTGAGTGGAGTATTGTATCGAACTGGCACCACGCTGGAGTACCCTGTTCAAGCGCAGCCTCATATCAGACTTTGTTCCTACCGAATGACACACTGCTATGGTCATCCCACTCCACAAAGGGGAAGTGACTACAGACCCTGGAAAATACCATTCCATTAGCCAGATGAGTCTGATATGTAAGGCTATGGAGCGCATCATCTTGGACCTTATAAATAAGGACATAGGGAATCTCCAAACTCTGGACCCCTCGCAGTTTGGGTTTGTGAAAAGTAGATCATGCCTTCTCAACCTGCTAGACTTCTTTGAGTCTGTCACCAGAGCTGTGGATGAAGGCAAGGTAGTTCACACAGCCTACCTAAATCTTGCCAAGGCCTTCAACACCATCCCTCACTCAGGAATCATACATAGACTCACTAAACTAGGCATAAACATCTATGTCATAAGATGGGTTGCCAACTGGCTCACTGATAAAACCCACAATGTGAAAGTAGCGGACTCCAAATCTGACTACCGACCACTTACAAGTGGTGTCCCATAAGGATTGGTCCTAGGTCCTCTCCTGTTTGGCATCTACTTCTCTGAAGTTCAAGCCAACACAAAGGGACTTTGGCTGACCAAGTTCGCAGATGATTGCAAACTGGGAGCCATTATTGATTCTTCAACTGATGTAGACATTCTACAGAAAGGCTGCATTGACACCAATGACTGGTGCCGGAACCATGGTCTTAAGCTCAATGCCAAAAGGGCATTGTCATTCACTTTGGGAAAAATTCGGTGCCCATGAACTACCACATAGGTGGTAGTCCACTAAACACCAAAGGTGTGATAAGAGACTTGGGGACACAGGTTGACAGAAACCTCTCCTTTGATAACCACATTTCCAGTTCTTCTATGCGGCACATCTCATTACAAAAGGTTTTTTGTCTAGGAAGAAAGAGGTCATAATCCCTCTCTACTAGTCCCTCATTAGACCTATCATAGAATACAATGCCACATTTGGTATGTACCTCACTAGACACCTACAACAACTGGAAAGGCCACAAAAATATCTCAGTAAGAGGATCTTAGGTCTTAGACACATGCCCTATACAGACAGACTCAAAAAACTCCAGCTATACTCTTGTCTCTTATTGCCTACTTGAGGTGATCTCTGCTTGACCTATAAAGCCATGCCTGACCCAAAGCTGCTAGATATGCTACACCGTAAGAAATCCCAATCCCTCCATGCCACACGGTTCAGGGACCTAAACCTCATTACCAATATAAACAGAATGTGCTGGAGGGACAGGTTCCTAACCCAGAGGCTTCCCATACTCTGAAACAAACTTCCCATTCATGTCAAGCAGAGCACTTCACTACCTCTCTTTAAGAGAAATATTGATGAGTGGATGGGCAATAGGAAGTTCACCCTGGGGATCACTTCAGTGGCCTTGCTTGACAGGGGCACTGGGAACTAACTTTGGGCAGCATGATGCCAGGGAATCTTCTTGGGCTAGGCTTATATAGGCTCCAGGGCCATTAGCCTAGAACACACCTATGAACCTATGAACACCTTGGCCCGGTCAAGTTAGGTGGTATGCACCATTTTCCCCTTATCTATAGCCTTGTTGGCCCTCCTGAAGAAGTCTCCCAGGCTGACTAGGCAAGACCTGCTCTTAACAAAGCGAAACAAGGATGAGTCCAGTGTCTGTAGGTTGCTAATGTACCTGTTGATCATATCAATGATAATTCATTCCATTGCTTTGCATAGTAAACATGTCAGACTGATGGGTCTGAAGGTTCCCAAGGTTGGTCATGGCTGTTGTAGCCCTCCATTCACCTGCTATGCAACTGTTTACAGGCTGTAGTTGAAGAGTGACTTTAGTGGTTCTGCCAGGTCATGTTTTGGGCTATTTAGCAGGCAACGGGGGATATTGTCCAGGCCCACGGAAGCAGTGTTTTTGGCCTTACAAAGTGTCACCAGGACCTGCTCCCTGTTGATAGTTGGGGGGATATGCTAGAAGGTATTCTACAGGGGGTAGTGGGGGAGTGGGGGAATGAAGTTAGTGCTAAATTTACCAACCAGTTGATTCGCTATGCCACCCTGATCTGTGAAGGTTGTACTGAAGAAGGCCTTGTGATTGTCCTTAGCCTGAGAAGCTATCTGGACCTCATAACTGACCTTGTTGGACTTTATTGTTTCTTGTTTAGTTGGATCAGACAGCGCTTGTCTCTATGAGAGTTGATTTTCTGATTTTGGCCTTGACTTTTTTCTTAATTACTTCCATGATAATTCTTTCCATGGCTTTGCATATGAGACTAGTCAGACTTATGTGTCTGTAGTTCTCAGGTCTCTTGATGACCCAGCCTTGTACAGAGGGAAGATCATTGCAGTTTTCCAATTGTGTGGCACAAAGCCTGTCTGGAGGCTATGGTTAGACAGTGACTCCAGTGGTCCTGATAGGTAATTTTTCAGGATACTTAGGAGGCATCCTGAAATGTTATCATATCCAATAAATGTAGTGTTTTTGGCCTTAGAGAGTACATTAAAGACTTGCTGTTAGTAATAGTTGGGGAGGAGGGGGGGTTGATGGTATTTCCTTGGGAGTGGCCAGGGGAATAGTGGGGTAAAACTGTAACTGAATTTGCTGGCCAGCACATTTGTTATATCTTCCGACTCCATGAAGGTGGCTCTGGGCCTGCAAGTTTAGGGTCATGTAAATATCTCAGTTTATGTTGGGGGTAGTTGAAGTCACCTATGAATATGGTTGTAAGCTGAATCGTGAGGGCCTCCAGTAAGGTCCAAGTATGAGTTATGTCATCAATGGGATTCCTATAGCTTGCACGGATAAGATATGAGATTTTGCCTGTGGATATCTGGACATGGAGAAGCTCAAGTACATTGTCCTGTTTGACTAGTCTTGAGATGAGTTTGTTTTTGATATAGATTGAGACATTTCCACCTTTGGTTCCTGCCTCTATAGTACCTGGCCTGAATGTGTGGAAAACATTGTAGCTCTGTACAGCTGGTGTGCTCTCTGCATTTTTAAACCATGTCTTAGTTAATGCCCAAATGTCCACATTCTCCTGGATGAAGACAGCCTGGAGGAAATAGAGTTCCTTATTTATGACACTAGCATTGAGTAGTAGCACCTTTTAATTCCCTCAGATTTGTTTATTATATTGGAAAGTTTGTCAGTTTGGCATTGCCTAAAAAGGCACTGTGAGAAAGGACAATGTTTTAGCCAATATTCAAAACCCTTGGGGGTGGGGGGGTGGTGGCATATGCAGAATATCCTTGGCAAAGCAACATGGTATGTTGATTGTACCATGATGGCAGATATTGTACCCCATTGGAATAATGCTAGTTATTTAAGTCAATCATCTTTTGTTTATATTGTGGTATCATCCTTGATGAAGGTAGAATGCTGCTTAGTGCTAAGCACATACCAGCCTAGGACAGGGTGGCCTAATGGTTAAGGTGTTTGCCTTACAAATGCAAGGTGCAGGGTTTGAGTCACACAAGGGACAATTGGCTAGGCTTAAAATGGCTCGCAAGAGCAGTTAGCTTAGTACTAACCTATGAGCATAATAGTCCAATAGCCCTATAATGCCTCTATTCATATAGTCTAGGGAGGTATGTCTCAGATAATTTACACCCACATGTATATAACTGAGTAATACTAGTACTTGTGGTCTAATGACTTGAGTGCACAAGTGATTTTGCAGATCCAGGCCCCATGATAGACAATTGACCATGATTTTCTCCTTATTCAGCCTGGTGAGCAGGACATCTATATGCCTCACAATGGAGTCTTTTATGATTACAATATTAGGTAGTGTGTCAGCTTGCCTTGTGGACTTTGCAGTTGAGGCTGCAAAGGGTGTGGTTGCATGAACTGTGTTGGGTATTGTTTTCCTGGACTGCTTTTGGTGTTGCTGAGGATTATTTTTGCAGAAAAAATGCCTAGGAAGTCTTTGAGGTTTAGTAAGGTTGTTTTAAGTGTTTCAGCTTATGTGTTGGGTCAGTAGTATGTGTGGCAGGTGTAATGCTTATGTTATTGACAACCACATTGTTATATTGAGCGCTTTCGTGTAAGGGCCTTGCCTCCAGTAACCTTGTGTAATTACATGTCTCATGTACTGTATCCATTTCTCTAAGGATTAGCTGGTTGTCAGAGAACATGAGACAATTGATGAAGAAACAAGGGTACCTGCCAGAAAAGCTCATTAGGAAGCCAAATGAAAGCAGCAAAAAGGTGCTACTAACATAGTTTAATAAAAGTTGAGCACATAAAAATTATATAATGCTTTCTTCCCACCATCAACCTGGGACTTCATCAGAATACAACAAAAATTCATGGCTTGAACAACAGTATGACTATTGTTTTGCAATACGGTGGCAAGTTATTAACTTATCAAAATTTTAATATTTTTAATTACAGTACTTTAGTTATTGATGAACAACATTTTAATATTTACAAAAAATGGTTTTATACTTATGAAAAGAATGAGTTCAGTGGATGCTTTAATAGAACTGAAGATTTTCACTAGAAAATTGATTTTGACTATATATTTTGAAGGAAAAGACAACCCTAAACTGAATATTTTTAGAAGGAAAAGTATTTTTAATCCTTCTTCTCATCCTCTAGTTGCCACCTTTGAAAAGGCATCTGAGTTAGACATACTCAAGTATTTTAAGAACAGCACACCTTATAGAATTTGGATGAAGGTGAACAATTACTTTTAGAGTCCCTTCCACACAATAAAGATATAAAAATCATGAAGTCTGACAAGGGAGGTGGGGTGCTTATTTTTGATGTAATTGATTACACTAGCCATATGTCTGAAATTCTGCAGAACACCAACACGTATAGTTTGGTGTCTCATTATGAGATCCATATAGCTTATAAGAAAATTGATCTAGTCCTATAGGAATGTCATCTGAAAGGTATAATATCAAAGCATTTATTGGAATTTTTTACATATAAATTTCCTTATATTCCATCAATATTTGATATTCTGAATGTCCACAAAGACCTAAATAATCCCCCTTAAGACCCATAGTATCCATACAGGGTGGTAAGACATATCCTCTGGGAGTTCACATTGACAATTTATTGAAACCTTTAGTACAGCAAACTACCCACATTCTTAAAGACTCCTGTGATTTTCTTCGAACTATTTCCTCTGAACTATGGGATGCAAACACGTTATTCTTTACAATTGATGTAGCAGTTCTTTTCATTTGCATTCCTAAAGTGGAGGCATTAGTATGTTTAATGAAATATTAATTTTTAAATCAATCACTTAGCAGGGATATACCACTACTTTTGAACTTGATGGACTTGACGTTGTCAAATAATTTTGTTTACACTGAAGGGGAAACCTATAGGCAAACCCAGGTTGTGGCAATGGAAGCCTCATGTGCAACCCCCCCCCCCATATACGAAACCTTGGTAATGTAAGCTTGGGAAATCAAAATCAAACATGTATTTCCTTCTGAATTCTACTTTCACTGTAAATCATACTTAATGTTTTTGGATGACATATTCATCCTGTGGGCAGTACCAGAGAGACTGATTTACGATTTTATTGACAATATTAAATGTTCTACTAGTTTTCTGAAGTTTACTTATAACTTACACGCTGAACAAATAGATTATTTGGATACAACCATCTTCAAGACCAATGAATGGTTTGAATTTGCTATTTACGGAGAACTGACTTTTACCAATATGTATTTACATTTTAACAACTGGCTCGGATGACATCTAGCAGGGATAGCTTTTACAAGGAAGCTAACATTTTAGAAGAGATGTTTGTTCAGAGAGGTTATCCCCATAAGATGGTAAAGAACATTAAGAATGAGGTTACTAAAGAATTGGGAGATAAGTATAAATCATCAGGTACAGCCTAATGATTCTGTGGCCATCACATGGTAAGGGGACAAAATAAATCAGCATTTTGAGAGGACAATTGTCTTACCATATTGCGCTGGTACCGACAGGGTGCTTGAAAAGTTTAACAAACAGTGGAGTATTTTTAAGGCAAATGATGATATTTATAACCTACTTGGTAACTTCCCATACTTTATTTTTAAAACTGCTACCAATATGAAAAGGTTATTTGAAAGAACAGATGTTGATCAAACCGATTTAGGTTTTAAAAAAGGTACTAGAAAATGTGGTTTGTGCAATCAATGCAAATAAATCTGTGTTGACACTGAAGTGCAATTTCAAGATACAAATAAAACTGAAGTTTCCCTAAATATGGGGATTGTAACACTAAAGGAATTATATACATAGGTAGATGTGCCTCTTGTCCAGCCTTTTATCCAGGAAAAACTGAACGGGTTCTAGAGGCAGATATATGCACATGTTTTTGACACCCAAAAAGGGAATCTGAACAATGCTTTACATAAACATGCCCTTAACTGTTATGACTTTAAAAAGTTTGTTTTTGCTATATTGGAAATCATACCATGCAACAGCAGGGGTGGAATGTGGGAAACCAGGATAGAGTACAGGGAACATTTTTGGTAGTTAAAAGTTCACGCTAATGTTCCCTCTGGCCTAAATGATATATTATCCATCATCCCTGTGCTGAAACTTAAAACAGCTAAATTATGATAATATTAGTTTTGTTGGTATGTGGTGCAATTGTGATAGTCATCTATTTTTAGTAATATTTATTGTTTTAAACTGTTTTATATTGGTTTACAACCTAAAGGTTATTTCCTCATTTTGTATGCATAGATATTTTAACAAGTAAATGTGGACTTTAGTTTGTATTTGGGACAAAATATGATATGCTGTTGTTTGGTTTTGCTTAAGATGATTATTATTGTTATTATTATATTTACATGCTTTTACATCTTGGTTCATTTTTAACCATTACTAGTTACAAGAAACAGCAGATTTAAATAATTACTGTAGTAGTTCTTTTATTAAGATTTATTTAAATGGTGTATTTGATTAAGAATTGATTGATCAATTGCTTAGTAATTAAGATTGAGATATTACTGGTTGGACCCCTAGCATGTGATTGTTTTTAATGGCATATATATATATATATATATATATATATATATATATATATATATATATATATATATATATATATATCTTGAGTTCCAAGAATTAACTTTTTATTAATGTTCTCATGAAGTCCTGAGTTGACTGTGGGATGAAAACATTCTGTATATTTTTTTGTGCTCAACTTTTATTAAACTGTGTTAGTAACATCTTTTGGTGCTTTCATTTGGCTTTCTGAAGAACTTTACAAGTGGATACCCTCGTTTCTTCATTGGTTCATGTTTGGTGGTATCCTCAAGTCATTTTTTTTGTGAACATGAGATAATTCCTACATTGGTCTCAGGATGCCCATGTCTACCAAGCTGAAAGTGGAGAAATTGGGAAGGTGCCAATCCTTGATGTCAGATCTTTTTAGCTGAACAACAAAGGAGTGGTACAGCAGACTTTCTTGAGCACTGTGAGGGTAGAAACTACAACTAGGTTATGTATGTATGTACGTATTATGTGGCATTGCTCCTCAGCTCACAAATACGTTACTCTTCGTGCAACTGAGAATTGAGCATTGTTACAGGAGAAGTGTTATAGAGAAAATTTAGTTTCTAACTGCGTATGTCTATACAGCACACTGCTAAATGCCACTGACATGACAAGTGGATATTATAGATTCAAATAAAAGTTACTAAACTCAGTAAAAAAAAGCCCTTTGGCCAATGAAGCAATCTCACTTTAAGCTTACCTTTGCATTTCCCAACTCGTACATACCAGGCTACATTTCTACTGCCACTAGAATTGTAGTCCCTGTTTTCTTAATGAAAAAAACATACTTCAGTTAGCCAAAAATGTAAAAGTACCAGAAACAGGTCAAACAACAAGCTACAATTCATCCGTTTTTGGTGAATATATGTTTCCTGTTGTCTCCTACTCCCCATCCCTGGCCTCTGGATCTCTGTGTTTTGGATCTTGCACATGTATAGGTATGCCACAGACATGACCCTTTTAAGACATTATTTTGTTCCCTTCCTGTCTCCCTTACATTAATACATTGCATGCTATCCCATTGCTTGCATCACATTTTTTTAAATTACAGCATTTCCATTCACTGGTCTCTGTTAATCACTCTCTCATGCATTCCAACGATCTTGATCTTACTCCGTCTCGGGCAATTTTTAAGACCATTCATCTTTTCAGACTGTCTTAGGTTTATATATATATATATATATATATATATATATATATATATATATATCAAACCCAATTGTGTCCCTATGTATCTTGGGCATTTCTTAGGAAGGGGTATGTCGGTGGGGTATGCTAGCTTGGGCATTACTGTCTGCCTCTGTCTGTCAGAGTCATGAAGGCCAGACAAGGGGTGAATTTCCAATTTCCCATCCATTGGTTAAGGTTACACTTAAATAGGGTTGGGATGGACTCTGTTTCACATGGATGGGGAGCCTGTTCCAGAGCATGGAGATCATCTGTGACACATATCTGTCTTGTCAACATGTCTTATTTATGTGCCAAGCAAAACTTAAAACCTTGGATCTAGTGGTTCTGATGCTGTTCATTTTGTGGATGTACAAAAGGTCCATCAGAGCTGGATCCGAGGATACCTTGTATGCCAGATATAGATTGCCTCTCAGTAACCTGTAGGAGGTAGAGTATAGAGATATAGCTTTAAGGTGCTCCATATAGGACAATGTGTTTATACTCTGGATTCTCCTGGTAAGGAATCTTTGTGGGTGTTCCAGATGTTGCATATGTCTGGTCAGGTACATGCTGAAGGGGGCATTATACTCTATGACATGTCTGATAAGGGTTGAATGAAGTGGCATTATGATTTCCTTGGACCTGGATGCCATGCCCTTACTTTTAAGTTGGGCAACAAAGTATGATTTTCTTACTACTTTGGCCACATGTTGGTCAAAGATCAGATTACTGTCTACATATGTATCCAGATCCCTAACTACCAGCCAACTCTCATTAATGGAGTAATTAGCCTGGGTGGCTGTTTTCCCAAAAGACACTATAATACATTTCTTGGCATTGAGTTTTAATGCGTTACTTTGGCATCAGTCATTTGTCTATGTTATACTCTTTTGTAAGATGTTTGTGTCATGAGGAAAATCTTATCAGAATTTGCAGTCATCTGTGAACTTGGTCAGCTAAGGGCCCTTGACATTAGTCTGCACCACAGAGAAGTAGAAGCCAAATTTGAGCAGAATCATCATGCAGCCCTGAGGTACCCTGCTGATTACCAGTCTCTTAATTGAGGTGGTATCACCAGTACTGACTTCCTGGGTTCTATCTGTGAGCCAGTTGGCAATCCAATGAGTTATGTATGGGTTTATGCACAATTCAGTGAGTTTACATAGGTGCATACAAATATTTCAAGCATGAGCATTAATGCCCTTTTTGCCTGCCAATAAACCAAAACAGTTGTTCTATAAGTGTCCAGGCTGTTCTTAAAAACATCTAAACTAGTGCTTGCTTTAGTGTACTTTGGTAGTCTATTCCATGCATTAGCTGCTGTCTCAGAGATCCAGTTGTTACACTTCTCATTCCTATAAAATCCTCTACATAGGTTGTCTAATGATATTCTAGTACTTTTTGATAAGCCCAAACATTCCCAGAGGTAGTTGTCTCTAAATGCACTGTATACCTGAATAAGGTTTCCTCTGAAATATCTATATGAGACACCATACAAGTTCAATTTTATTTATTTATTTATTTATTATTTATTTATTTCAGTTTGGTTACTGGGGAAGTTCACTGGGCACAAGTGTGCCCATTTTCAGTGGAGGCCCTGGGAGAAAAGTTCCATAAAACATAAAACAGTAAGTTTACAAAAGTATAAAAGTTACAGTTTACAAATATGTACATTCAGTATCAGGCTTGACCAGCAAAGTTAATTTTGATATATCTGATGGCTGTACTATACAGATTCATTTGAAATATACCTTTGTTACATTAGAAGTGTAGGAACATTGTACATACCATCATTTAAAGTAAGGATGGAAACACTTCACATGTACTCATTTGAAGTAAGATGCTATTTACAGTATTTACAAAGTTGAAATCATGTATTGAGTAGCTATGAGCATTACAGAGAGCTTGAGTCAACTCTAGTAAATAGTTATTGGAGTAATAGAGAGATTAGGAACCCAGGAGAAAAACCTCCTCAGAGCATTTATTAAATAGAGTTAGATAGGGCGAAAGCAGGTGCATTTCCATTTGGAGGACAGGTAAGTGAAAAGCTGGGTTTTGAAGTTTTCTGAGGTTGATATTGTCCTAAGTGTGGATGGGAGAGAATTCCATTTCTTGCTTAGTGAGAAAGAGAGGAGAAGTTGGCCAGCAGGTCGTTTAGGTTTGTGGATAGTAATTAGGTTTTGATGTTCAGATCTGAGAGGTCTATTAGGGGTGTAGGGGGGAAGGTTGTTTGTTATAGCTGGACATTTACCTGGGTGAAATACAAGTCTGTGTGCTGTGATAAGTTGGAGGTAGTCTAGGTAATTAGAGAGTTCTAGCCAGTTCAGAGAATGAAGGGTAAGGCAGTGATGGGTGGAATTTTTAGATCTGGTGGCAAATTTAGTGATCTTATTATAGCAGTTTTCTAATTTAGCGGTGATGGTAGAGGTCAGGTTAGTTAGAAGAGGGGCTCCATATAACAGGGATGGGAGGAGGTAAGTAGTAGCTAAAGTATGTCTAGTAGACTTGGTGAGAAAGAGATTGTTCCTATAAAGCATACCTAACTTTTGGTGGGTTTTCTTTATATTTTTTGAATATGGATATCAAACTTGAGGTGTCCGTCAATAGTAATACCAAGAGGTTTTGTGAAAGGGACCACTTCTATAGGAAAGTTGGTTTGGCTAAGGAGTTTGAATTAATTTTTGTTATAAGATAAAGTCTTAGAGGGAGGGAATAGTAGAATTTTAGATTTGTTTACATTTAGTGAGAGGTGGTTTTGTTGCATCCAATTTTCAGTAGTTGAAAAAACAGTTTGGGTTTTAGTCAGTAGTTCAGGGAGGTTTGAGGCAGAGCAGACTAACGTTGAGTCATCTGCATATTGAATAACTTTGGCATCAGGAATAGCACAGTGAAAGTTATTGATAAAGATGTTAAAAAGCATAGGTCCGAGGATGGACCCTTGAGGTACGCCAGTTGGGGTAGGTAGAAAGGAGGAGGTGGTGTTCTTCCATTTGACTGCCTGAGATCTGTCTAACAGGTAGCTAGAAAACTAGGATACAGTATTTGGTGAGAGATGTAGGTTTGAGAGAGGATAGATAAGGTGTTTATGGGAAACAGTATCAAAAGCTTTAGAAAGGTCGAGAAGAACTGTGGAAACTAAGTGTCCTGAATCTCGGGCTTGGTTGACAGTTTCTAAAAAGGAGAGTAGAACAGTTATAGTGCTATGGCATGGGTGGAAGCCATGCTGGATAGATGTAAGTAGTTAGTTTTGGGTCAGGAAAGACATAAGTTGGAGGTGGATTCATTTTTCTAAGATTTTGGAGATAGGTGAGAGCAGAGCAATGGGCCGGAAGTTTGAGATGTTGGTGTTTTTGCCACCTTTGTGGAGAGGAAGAATGTAGGCTGAATGCCATTGTTTGGGTACATATGATTCCTTTATAGATCTGTTGATTATGATGTTGAGTGGGAGTGCTATACCATCAGCAGCACATTTTAGGAAGGAGGAAGGAATATTATCAGGAGTATTGGAGCAAGGTTTAAGTTTGGATAGGAGTCTTTTTATGAGATTAGTAAAGACATGAAATGTTTTTTTTTTTTTTTTTTTCATAATAGCTTAAATTTTCACAACCAGAGACAGAAATATTTTGTTTTTTTTCATAATAACTTAAATTTTCACATGCATGGATGACCTTGCTATATTTCTGCTGTACACTTTCTAGTTTACTCATGCTTGTTTTCTTATAGGGTTTCCATATTGTTATTCCATACTCAAGTTTGGGTCTAATGTAACTAACAAACAATGACGTCATCATAAATCTTTTTATACAACCCATAGTTCTGTAACTATAATTAACCAAATGGTTGATACGATTAGAAAAACAAAAATTTGGTGATGTCCATATACCCAGTTCCTTAAATGAATCTACAGTTAAAATCACTGTATGCCGTATTAACTATTCACCTTTCAGTGTATGTCTGCCAAATCCCATATGCTTAGTTTTTGATGTATTTATCAGCGTATTATTCTCTTGCATCCAAATGGTCGATTTAGTCAACTTCTTTTGCAGCCATGCCTTATCTCTAACACATGTAATCAGTTTACCCAATTTCAAGTTATCTGAATAGATTCTAGATCACTTCAGATGAAAAAGATAGATCGGAAAGATAAACTCTAAACAAGTATGGACCCAGGACAGAGCCCTGTGGGACACCCTGACTGTAATCAAAAATTTTACCTGTCCAGTTGCTGTATGATACTTGTCATGTCCTATTTGTAAGTCATGCAGCTATCCATCTTATCAAGAGTACACTTATACCTAGTTGTTTTAATTAATTAATCAGTGTTTTGTGTATGACCCTCTCAAGTGCTGAAGTTAAATATATATAAATTACATTACAATACAATGTTTCATTCATAGCTGCTATTTTATTGTTATAGAACGTCATGTTACAGGTGGTAATAGATCTGTTTTCAACATATGCATGCTGATATATGGTTTCAAGTCCTAGCCTTTCCAGTTCTGACAATAACTTATCCAATATTGCTTTCTCCATTACGTTTCTACAACATGAAAGTAGACTTAAGGTTCTGTATAATGCTGGGTTTGTCCTACTCCTCTTTTCCTCAAAGACAGGTGTAATAAGTGCATGTCTCCAATCTTGAGGAATCTCCCCATATTTATACAACCTAGTAAATAATAGATATAAAGTACTGTAAGGGCTTGCTAAAGTGTTCTCAGGCCAAGCCTTTCTGTGTTGGAGGGAAGCCTTCTAGCTTATAAGTGGGAGTGGTAAGCATTAGGTAACCTGTCTACCACATATGGAGTGGTTCTGGCCCAGAATTTGTAGTTATTGGCTGTTTGGGCGGTCTTCCATCTCTCTCAACTTTCTGATTTGAAGGCCTGCATTTGCACTTGTTTCTGTCCTGTAACTCCTGGGCCCATCTCATTTGCTCACTCAAAAAAAAAAAAATGTATCTGCTTTTACTGCATTTGTGTTTCTTCCTACTTTATTTTGCTTTTGCGTCATCTTAAAAGTACTCAGTTGTATTTATTACTGCTTGGTGTAACTCATTCTAAGCCTTTTAGTTTAAGCACTTGGGCTTCAGACCAGTTGTTTTACATTAAGAAGGTTTGTGGTCTGCGCTGTAGTGGCAGAACAGGTAGCTTACATCCTTCTAAGTTGGGAACTGCTGATTGAGGGCTCAGTGTCTGTTATTCTAAAAGTGTATTGATTTTGGTTTAAGCACTTGGGCTTCAGGCCAGTTATTTTACGTTAAGAGGGTTCGTGGTCTGCACTCTTGTGGAAGGAGAGGCTGGACTCTGCCCTTCTGAGCTGGGAATTTCTGGTTAAAGGCTTATAGTGCCTGCATATTTGAACTGCTTCTTACTGAAATTGGTACACCTTGTTTGCTGTAGCATAGACTAGATCCAGGCCTGCTGAATCTAGCTTTGTTTGTATAACTTGAACAATAATCCAGGCATTCTTTAAAGTATTCAATTGTATTTATTACTGCTTGGTAGTAACTTGATTAAAGTGTAGCTATCATTCTAAGTCTTTTGGATTAAGCACTTGGGCTTCAGACCAGTTGTTTTACATTAAGAAGATTTGTGGCCTGCACTGTGGTGGCAGGACAGGTAGCTTACATCCTTCTAAGTTGGGAACTGCTGATTGAGGGCTCAGTGTCTGTTATTCTAAAAGTGTATTAGTTCTGGTTTAAGCACTTGGGCTTCAGGCCAGTTATTTTACATTAAGAAGGTTCGTGGTCTGCACTCTTGTGGGAGGAGAGGCTGGACTCTGCCCTTCTGAGCTGGGAATTTCTGGTTAAAGGCTTATAGTGCCTGCATATTTGAACTGTTTCTTACTGAAATTGGTACACCTTGTTTGCTGTAGCATAGACTAGATCCAGGCCTGCTGAATCTAGCTTTGTTTGTATGCTTGTTGTTTGTTTGCTTGTTATTTCCCTGAAATGCTAATTCCACCTAAAACGTGGCTTTTCAGCGCATCTGTGGATCCCTAGTGATATCTGCATTGCTTACTGTACTTATTTTCTTGTTTCACTTGAAAGAAAGTTACTGTTTGTCATTTTTGCATTTAAGTTACCTGTAACACATTGCATTTAAGTTACCTGGCACTTGCTCACTAAAGAAATTATATAAGTCAGCACTAAAAAATTAAAAGCACTACACCCTCACAAACTCCCCTTGAGTACCTTGTTCCTCATTGGCCCTTTTTTTCAATTATAAAGGAATTCCCAATACTATTCTAGCATGTCCAAAGGTCAGTTGTCAATCTTCTCTCTGGTCCAGCTGGTGAATCTGGGAATCTTGAGGCAATGTTACAACTGGCTCATGTACACAGACAACTCTCTCTTCCTCCCAACAAATTCCAACACATGTGAGAGATGCAACCATATAGCCAAACTGGAGGCTAAGCTTTCTCAACTCAGTACTGGCGCAACCAGTCAGGAGGAGAAGGAAGACACACTCACTACAATTCCAGTCTCACATAGACCTACCACGACAGCAAACCAAACACATAAACACACAAAAAGATACTTGGAGGCTCTAAATAAAAATCTGCCTAAGCAGCAGAGACCTCCAAAGCAGACACCCAAGCAACCGCTACCCCAAAACAAAACACGTGCAACACATAGCTCACAAAGCCAGTGTGCCGAACAGTCACAGCCCTTAAGGCTAAACAACACACCTGATTCACTTGTAATAGGTGACTCTATCATCAGGCACACTGACATCCTGCTCACCAGGCTGAACAAGGAGAAGGTCACAGTGAGCTGCCTGTCGGGCGCTAGGATCCACCACATAACACAAGCACTCAGGTTACTCCAAGGCAAGTACAAATATGACTCAGTCATTGTCCATGCTGGTGTGAATGACCTGAGACATACCTCCCTGGACTACATGAAAAGAGACATAGAGGAGCTCTATGAGCATGTAGCCCAGGCCGGTATGACCCTGACCTTGAGTAGCATCTTACCCTCACCAAGAATGATGCCACAATATGAAGACAAGATGATCAATTTCAACAATTGGCTTAAGTATTGGTATCATTCAAAGGGGATCCAACGCCTGTCAGCCTGGGATGACATGCTCGACAAGCCACAATGCTTCGCTAGGGACAGCTTGCACCTGTCACCCCTGGGCTTTCGGATATTGGCAAAGGCTCTTGCTACCCACATAGTGCCTTTTTTAGGCAAGACTGAAAAGAAAAACCCACCTCCATAGGTATCACAAGGGATAAGAAACTACGAGTAATGCTACTCAACGCCAGAAGTCTAAACCTCAAGATGCACACACTCGAAACTCTCCTTAGCATGGAGAACATCGATATCTGTGCAGTAACAGAAACCTGGTTCAAGGCTCCCGAGAGCACCCCAGCACTACCAGGTTATACCTCATACCATGCTTTTCGACTTGGACTGAACCACAAAAGGAGGGGGACTATCAATATTCGTCAAAGATACCCACACCTCCAGGATGGTGGCACAGCACAAAGCATCAGAGACTATCCATGTGCAACTAACAGTGGGTAAAACTGCCTTCCACTTTATAGCCTGCTACAGACCACCCTCCCAAACCCAGGAACCCCACTCGGCCTTCCTGAGGACACTGGAAAATATGAAGGTCTCTCCAAACACCATTATATTGGGCGACTTCAACTACCCAAACATAGACTGGGAGCATTACTCTAGCTCCAACACCCTAGCCCAAAGATTCCTAGAATTTATAAACTCAAATGCTATGGAATAACTTGTTACCACTCCCACAAGTGGGGAAAACATACTGGATATGATCATCACCAACATGGGGACTCTATGCTCCAGACCAGAAGTGTATCCCTCTCTGGTAAGATCAGACCATAAACTAATCTCACTGGATATTCACATCCCGACCCCACCCCCTGCAAGGAAAACCACAGTGAAAAACTTCTCTAAAGCAAATTTCACACTCCTCAAAACCGAGGTGGAATCCTTCAAAGCCCCCAGGCCTGTGGAAAATACGGCCCAGACCGCAGAATCCTTTATAAATGCATTCTATGAACACCTTCAGGAATGCATGGATCATGCAATCCCAAATAAAACCAAGACCCAATCCTCCAAAGGCAGACGTCCTGTCTGGTGGACCCCAGCCATAAACAAACTATACAATAGAAGGAGGAAGCTACTACATGACAGAGCAAAATCCCAAAAAGTGAAGGCATCTCTGATCAGTATTAGCAAAAAACTATGGGCACTCATAAAATCGTCTAAGGCCAGCTTTGAGAGAAACATTACACAGGACACTAAGGATAATCACAAGGCTTTCTTTAGTTATGTTAGAAACCTGGGTGTGAATTCCCAGATATGCTCAGAATTAGTCCAAAATGACAAAAAATACACCGAACCCACAGACATTGCCAACATCCTAGCTGACAGGTTCAGCGCAAACTTCTCCCCCCCTCCCCACCAAAAGGGAAAATATCTATCCCAACAGAGTGCTGCCCCCCTGACATCTCAGATGCTCAGGTAAGAGCCGCCCTCTCCAAAGCAAAAAACACAGCATCAATGGGACCAGATGGTGTCCAGGGCTGCGTCCTACATGAACTCCAAGAAGAGCTAAACCCAAACATAAAACTACTGTTCAATCTCAGCCTTACTACATGATATGTACCCAAAGAGTGGCGTACAGCAACAGTGGTCTCTCTCCACAAAGGTGGTGCCTCAACGGACCCTGCAAACTATTGCTCCATAAGCCTGACTAGCTGGTCTGCAAAGCTATGGAAAGGATCATCATGGACCTCATAAATAAAGATATTGGGGACCTACAGACACTGGATCCTACCCAGTTTGGCTTTGTTAAGGGCAGATCCTGCCTCTTAAACCTGGTTGATTTCTTTGAAACAATCACCAAGGCCATTGATGAGGGGAAGGTGGTCCACACAGCCTACCTGGACCTCGCAAACGCCTTCGATACAATATCCCACTCGGGCATTATAGATAAGCTCACCAGCTTAAATATAAACCCCTATGTCACTAGATGGGTTGCAAACTGGCTCAAGGACAGAACCCACGTGGTTAGAATTGCTGGAGCCATGTCAGACTCCAAACCAGTTACAAGTGGCATCCCACAAGGCTCAGTCCTGGGACCTCTCTTGTTCGGTATATATTTCTCGGAGGTACAGGCCAACACGGAAGGACTGTGGCTGACCAAGTTCGCAGATGACTGCAAACTGGGCGCCATAATCATCTCTCCAGCCGACACAAGCATCCTCCAAAAGGGCCTCATAGAAACAGACAACTGGTGCCAGAGCCATGGCCTCAAGCTAAACGCCAAAAGTGTATAGTCATCCCCTTTGGCAAAAACAAAGTGCCCACAAATTACCACATAGGTGGTAATCCATTAAGTACAGAAGAAGTAATTAGGGACCTGGGGACCCAAGTTGATAGCAATCTCTCATTTGACAACCACGTGGCCAAAGTGGTTAGAAAAACATTTTATATAGCCCACCTAATCATGAAGGGATTCACATCTAGATCAGGGGAGGTCATCGTGCCTCTTTACTCATCCCTCATCAGGCCCATAATTGAGTACAATGCCCCTTTTGGGATGTACCTTACCAGACACCTGCAGCAACTGGAAAGACCCCGAAAGTACCTCGCCAAGAGGATCAAAGGGCTCAAACAGATGCCATATGCTGCCCGGTTAAAGAAACTCCAGCTCTACTCAGTGGCATACCGCCTGCTCAGAGGCGATCTGTGCCTGACGTATAACCCATGTCCAGCCTGGAATTAATGGACATGCTGCACCTTAGAAAATCCAAATCCCATCGAGCTATGTGCTCAAGAGACTTGAACCTCAGCACTGAAATAAATATGACATGCTGGAGGGACAGATTCATAACCCAGAGGCTCCCTTCACTCTGGAATAAAATCCCAGTCCAGGTTAGGCAGAGTCCCTCATTGACTCTCTTCAAGGGGAATCTTGATGAGTGGATGGGAGATCGTAGGGTTACCCCGGGTATCACTTCTGTGTCACTGTTAGACAGAGGCACAGTATACTAACCTCGAAAAAGGGCATAGCAAAATTAATTTAAAATGGGTGGCGAAAGCCAAACACACTCTGGCTATGCTTATAAATGCCCTAGGGCAGATAGCCTAGTATGAACCTATGAACCTATTATTACTAATTCAGTCTCTTTCCTGTGCTTTCTTTGGATCAAATTTCCTTAGTTCTTTCTCAATACAATCTAATTTGATTCCAGTAGCTGAGGTTACCCAGATATCACTAGGACAACTTATTACA